>NC_088871.1:38659262-38668562 GCF_032884065.1 Artemia franciscana
GTAGCCATTTTTATACTAAAGTGGTCAGTTTATAGATAGCTCAAGTAGCTAATTTTTAAATTAAAGTGCTGAAACTGGAAGGGTGACATCTACAAAATGAATGATCTAGATTGAATGTGTTTATTTTAGACATTTGGAAAATAGAGGCTTAGCTCTAGCATCTTGAAATAGATCTAGTGAATGCTGAAATTTCATTGGTTGAAGTTAGTTGAGGCATGATGATTTTTGGAAGATTCTGGTTGGCTACCATTGTCAAAGCTATTGTAGAAAATTGCAGCATGACTATAAGTTTTCTTGGTCGTCAAAAACCTATTGGTAATCGAAAAGACAAGAGAGAATCCCAGATTTCGCTAATGAGAAAAATTTGGGTATTGGCATACCTCTGTAATTTTGTGACTACTTTTTGGTTTAGTGCTTTAATGTAAAGTTTACACAAACTGGTAATATGGTGCCTCAGTTAAAAGTTTTACCAAACTAGGCAAAACTGCTATGGAATAATGGTGGATTGTTCATCTTAGTCTCATAGAATGTTTTTTTAAATCAGGCTGACATCTTCAAAATCGGTAGATATTTTTGGCTTCGAAAAATGTTGGATGCCCTTCACAATAGCCGTGCTATATCTTTCTTTTTTGGTTTAACCATTTTTTTTGAAAAAAGAAACAGCTGATCTGTGTTCGCCCTGGAAAAAGTTGGTGTGGTACCACATATTACATCAATTAGTAATTTAGTTACACTTAAGTTTACATAGGGTTTTACAACCCCCCAAAAAAGGGGGAGGGAAACTACTGCACTAGGATTCCTTACATGCCATTTTTCCCGATAACATATTTGTACATGTGTGTATGCTTGTATAGAGGGGCGTAATTTGCTATGGGGTGGGTGGGACAACTACCTCCTTCATATCCCAGTTTGCCCATTCCCCAATCCCAGGTCGCTCTCCCTGCTGAAATTTAGTTTCTTCGGAGATCTTGTCAAAACTAAGATAAGCCTGCATAATTCAAGTATCCAGAGAAACGGGTGAGCTATTTTTAGTAGGTCTTTGCCTTTGTAGTACTATATTTCTCATTTTTACTTTCATTTTCGCTTGATTTGGGAAAATCGGCTCCAACTTTGCCTCCTCACCCCAGGATTTTGACGAAATTACGCCACTGCGTTTACATATATATGCCTGTTTTTACAAGCTAGATGCCCATTGATTAAGTTTGTCTGAACTGGGCAGTGAATTTTTTTCAAGATTATAAATATTACTTTTTCTTCTTTTTTTTCTTCCCGACTATATAGTTGCTGGTGTAATTTTGTCATCTAATATATTTTTTTAACTTTCTTTTTAGCCAACTAAAGCGTTCAAGAAAGTCGATTCCGACAAGAAGGAGCAAGAATTAGAAAAAGTAAAAACCAAGTATGGAATCAAAACGGAAAATAAGTAAAAGTACTTTCCCTTTTGTATATATTTGTATATTTTTTTATTAAAAATCTCCTCTTAATTCAATAGATTTCATTGTGTTCAAAAGAGCTATGGTAATATAATTAGAGTTTATTTGCGGTTTTCTATTTACAAATACCGTGTTTGATAAAGTTGACTACTAAGGGAAATCATTTTTTTACCGATCAGATGCTAGTAGGCTGTTTTTTTTTTTTTTTTTTACGAAGCTGAATATCTAAAGAATGGAAATTCATTCATTAAAATAAATTAGGTGTACAAGGAAGTACAATAGCATGACTGTTAGGGGAGTGAATAGCCCTCTTTAGTCGGTACTGGGGGTACAAATCGAAATTTCAAATGACAACACACATGAGTTACTATTTAGGATAAAAATGGAAAAAAATTGCTTCTTTCTAAAATAAAATGGGTTTTTGAAAATAATCCTATCAAAAGTTCTAAATATTTAAACAGTAGCATCGAGATTAGCCGATAGCGAGTTTTAACAGCCAAAACTAATGACATATGAGTGAGTTAGAACAAAACGTTCAAGACGAAGCTGCAACAAGTTGAATTACTTCTAAAACATTTGAGGTGGCTTAATTTCTCTTTTTAGGGGGGGGGGAGGTAGTAACTTTTACAGTTCAAATGGCATCTTCTAGTGAAATGTTTCGTCTTTTAAATATAGAAGAAAAAATGGTGTTATATTTGGAGGGTTTCCATGCACAATTTGGACTATTGAGAAGAAAACGCTGTAGATTCTGAAAACAACTTTTAAAAATCCTGAAATAATTACTTATAGCATTTCTAAAAGCGATTCACAATACTTCACCCCTCTCTCCCTAATTTGCAAATATATACCTCAAAATTATGTATTTTCCGTGCCTTTTCCAGTAGATCTAACGACAAACAAGCAACCTCAAAGAAATCAAGAAATGGAAACATGCATTGGCTATATATTTGCACATCAGGGGGGTGGGGGTAAAGCATAGCATATATTAAATACGTAAACTAACCATTTTTTTATGTGTTTGTGCACATCGAATTTTGATGAGAAGAGATCACCAGTGCAACAGCACCAAAAAAAAAAAAAAAAAAAAAAAAAAAAAAAAAAAAAGCAATGGTTAGTTTACGTATTTAATATATGCTATGCTTTACAACACCCCCCCCCCCTGATGTGCAAATATATAGCCCAAATTTGTTTCTAAACTATTACAGATTTGTAATGACCAGATTTGTAATATAAAGGTCATTTTTAAGAGGTCAAAAAGTGCTTAAATCTGAATATGCGGTAGAAGCGATTATTATATTTGTAAAAAGCATAAAAAAAGGCATCGAGTGGTATATTTACTTTATATGAAAGCAAGTAATATTGTTAGCACCAATTTTACCTTTGTTTCTATTCTATTACAGATTTGCGATTTAAAATTTCCTATTATTTTGTAAAAAACATCATAAACTGGGATGGAGGAAAGCTTTGAAGCTGAAAACATTTTTTTTTTCTTCATTTGCATGAAAGACCAGAATTGAAAGGTTTCACTATCATAAGTTAAGGATTTCTGAAGGTCATTGCCCTCTAGGGGAGGAGAGAGCAGAGCCAGGAACTTCAAAATGCCTTTTCCGGAAATATGGGATGGGTCTGTGAACCCATCCCATAATTATCAAAAAAGTAATTATCAAAAAATACTAACGATTACAGCGTAACTGAATAACCAACCTTTGCCAATGCCTACACAAAACGAAATGCGCAATAAAATGGACAACTGATATTTCTGACGTATTATTGAATTTTCGCCATCTGGAATCTGTTAACCATAGGGGGCAACATAATCGTCTATTCAGGAAATTTTCCCAAAGCACAAAAACAGCGTCCCGGTGAAGTGGTGGCTTCGACCGATCGATAAGCTATGGTAAGTAATACTCTCAGATGGTTTCACAACTAAATCGCCCAAAGGATATTCTTCTTTGCAGTGCCAAGCATTGAAAAACAAGACAGCAGATTTTGACATATTTACGACAAACCTACGTTATTGCATTCCCTATTCAACACATCAAAATTCTTCGATAGTCAATCAGCATCCTGTTCAAATTAAGCAAGTCGTCCATACGCCATCAACGAAACATAAATCCCTTTTGATTTTAAATAAAAAAAAACAAGTTTTTTTTAACTGAAAGTAAAGAGCGACATTAAAACTTAAAACGAACAGAAATTACCCCGTATATGAAAGGGGCTGCTCCCTCTTCAACGCCTTGCTCTTTGCACTAAAGTTTGACTCTTTCTCTCAACTCTACTTTTTAAAACAGTAAAAACTTTAGCGTAAATAAATATATAAATAAATATATACATATATATATATATATATATATATATATATATATATATATATATATATATATATATATATATATACATATATATATATATATATATACATATATATATATACATATATATACATATATACATATATGTACATATATACATATATACATATATCACATATTCATATATATATATATATATATATATATATATATATATATATATATATATATATATATATATATATATATATATATATATATTTATATAAATATATATATATATATATATATATATATATATATATATATATATATATATATATATAATATATACATATATATATATACATATAAATATATATATTTATATATATATATATGTAAATATATATATTTATATATATATATATGTAAATACATATATATATATATATATATATATATATATATATATATATATATATATATATATATATATATATATATATATATATATATATATATATATATACATTTGCTGGTTTTTTTTTTCATAGGCATATATTTTGGGGGTGATACCTGACGCGGGGATGCCATGGATATTCTGTGGTAGCCACAGCACTGTGCTGGGTAGAGAATTTAGAGTGGCGAAACCCTATATAGGCCAGTGTATTCTCCTGATGAGCCCTTATGTTGGGTGATGCCTCTGAATTATTTGTCTAAATTATTTTTTCTATTGTTTGGTAAATGACGACTTATACTTATTGACGACATGACTAAGCGTGCCGAGGAATCACAGGAACAGCAAGAAAACAGGCTTGCAGCTGATAGAGAAAGTAAGAAAAGAAAGCGTGCCGAGGAATCACAAGAACAGCAAGGAAACAGGCTTGCGGCTAAAGAACGCAAAACCGCGCAGTTAGATGAAAATCCACCTGGACAGCGAGAGTCAAAACATATCAAAACTGAAAATGATAGCGATGATGATTGGGTTTGGGATTTTGACTTGGATATGGTCATCAATGCCTGCCAGATTTAAGTTAAAAAAAACAAAGGTTCGGCGGTATGTACTTAATAGTGACGCTGAAAAATAAAGAAGAAAAAGAAAACTGAAAAAAGGTAAAAAACTAAAAAAAACTAAAAGAAAAAACATTTAAAGAGAAATTACAGACCGGGACACAAATGACGACCGAGACAGAGGGAATATAAATGACGACCGAGACAGAGGGAATATAAATGACAACCGTGAACCTCAAAGAGAAATTACAGACTGGGACACCCGGACACAAATCACGACCGGGACACAGGGAATATAAATGACGACCGGGACAAAGGGACACAACTACAACGGGGACGCCGGGGGCACAGGCGGGATATATAAATGACGACCTGGACACAGGGATTGTTTGAATAGAAATTACAGACCGGGACACTGGGACACAAAAGACGATCGGGACACCGGGACACCGGGAATATAAATGACGACCAGGCCACTCAAAGAGAAATTACAAACTGGGACACAGGACACAAATGACGACTGGGAAACAGGGAATATAAATGACGACCAGGACAAAGGGACACATCATTAGAATAATGAGGTATAGATCTGAATACGGATTTTTTTTCCATGGACAATTATATGTTGCATGTTCAAGAGTCAGTAAACCTGACAATCTATTTATATGCACAGACAATGGGACAGCAAAGAATGTTGTATATTCGCATGTTTTACGTAGTTAAAAACATAGGCTATATTTATATGTATCTCTATTCATAGGTGGGACACAGGGACACAACTACAATGACGCGTAACTAATATGGCGCGTAACGACTTGCGCACGCGGGGGGGGGCGAAGCGCCCCACCAACTAGGTGTTGGGGTGGTGCAAAGCACCACCCCAACAGCTAGTATATATATATATATGTATATATATATATATATATATATATATATATATATATATATATATATATATATACATATACTGGCTGGGAAGATAGTTAAGAGTTTTGGTTTTTTTCTTCAAAATACACTATATTCCCTATTTTCACTCGCAGAACAATTTGGAAAATTTGAACATTTGACACAAAAGTTGCCGAGCATTAGCAAAACTTTGTTTTACAGCACAAGAGCTCCTGAACCTCAAAGTGTCTTCGACTCCAGGGCACTCTTTAAAAAGCAAAACATCAAAGTAAGCGTCGAAATAGACAGCAAGCTAAGGTACTTACAAGCGATGACTTTTGCAGTAGCATTTTCTAATATGTTTGGTATGACATTACAGAAATCTGTGGAGACGGTTTTATCCAGCTTAATCACTAATTTTTCCCGATTTGCCTAGACACTAGTCATTGAATCATGACCAGAAAGCTTGGAGCTGTTACTAAGAGATGGTGTGAAAGTCAAAAAACTTTCGTCTGCAAGTGACAATCATTACAATTATGGGTAGCATAAATAAATTGAAAAAAATCATTGAAATTACAATCTAAAATGTCATAGCAAAGGATTTATTGTTGCCACATCCAATTTTATTTATTGGAATTTTTGAGTATATATAGGTTAGAAAAGTCATAATAGTGAAAAAATGTAGGATAACTGTAAGAAATATATGATGGCAACAAATTTATTTTCCATAAGAGAAAAGAAAGAGGAAACATTAAAGGGATTTACATTTAAATTATCTCAGAATAGAACAATCATCACAGGATAAAAGAAAAAAAAGAATTAGACAAGAAGTAGAGTAATTTGTTTTTTGAATAATATACCTATCTATAAAAAAACCCTCTTTCAACGATCATTTTCGGCAATATTTAAGAGTGGTTTGCAGGACACTCCTAGTTTTTCGTTAAAATTCTGTAGAGTTCTTTTGTAGCATAGTTGAGATTCTTCTATAGTATTTTCATTAGCGTTTCTATGTTGGAAATTTGCTCTGGCCTTCAAAACAGAACTTAGAGATACCCATCAAAAAACGACAAGTATTCCAGCTTTGAACACTTCTCCGTTTACCCGATTCTATCACCAACACAAAAGCACTGTATACACAAATACGATGCTATTTCAAAAAGAAAAAATCAATCAAATTAAAATTATGCTTTCTTTTCATCATAAAGAAGACACAATTTTAAAAATTACGAGCATAAATGCACTCCTGTAAGTAATCAAACTGAAAGAATCGCTTTTCCAAGTAACTGCACTATAATTATATTTGAAGTATTAGACTATTTTATTTATTTTATAATTATTAATCTATTAATTTAGCAGTATAGATTAAAGAGCGCAAAGATACTGCACTTCTTTTTCTAAGATAAAAAACAATGATGAATTCTAGAATTAGGATTATGAGCAAGATTGTCTTTCCAATTTATTCAATCTTTTTATCTGGGTCTCTTCTATAAAACCTAACTCTAAGAATATGAAGTAGTAAGTATATGATGAGCTATAAGAAAACGATATAATAAAGTTCTACTTAAACAAGTTTTTCAATTATTATTAAAATAAAGGAAAAATAAAATGTCCTGGATTCTTTGTTTTTACTTTTTTTAGAATCCAAAAGCGGTTTCTTAGCTTAGGAAGGCCATACAATGAACAAAAGGAGCATACAGGCCATACAAGGAGCAAAAGGAATATACAGGCCACATAAGGATCAAAAGGAGCATACAGGTCATAAAGGAGTAAAAGAGCTTGGATGAGCAGTAAATTCTTTTAGTGAGGGGAGAGTAAAAAAGATAATTTATTCCAAAAATGTAAAGAGTTCTGTTTTTTTTTTTAAATTTGAGAAGGGGAGAGAAAGGAGCAAAAGCAAGAATTTCACGGATAATTTAATGAATTTAAGATTGAAAACCCTTGATTTTTATTTGAATTTTACAATTACTTGATGCCTGTTATGTTGCAACGACTTTTTATGTAAAAATAAACGCCATTACACAAAAAGACGGCAACAGCAAACAGTCTTCCACAGAGTTCGTTATGAATTACTGCTCAGCTCTAAAATTCAACATAGAAAAGGAAAAGGACGTCAATCGATTGGAGATACAAGACAAGGAAAGAAGTGATAAAAAGAAAAAAAGAACAGCTCTAAAACTTAAAACCGACCCTATATATAGAGGACAAAATTAAAATCTGCGTTTGTTTTAGCCATCCTTCGTTTTTAGTTCTACTAAGATGTCCTCACTAGAGGATCATTGGTTGATACTAAACAAGAATGGAGGACATTAAAATCATCAAAAAGATCTTATTGTCTTTTGCTAGGCAAGAACAAAGCATTGGGCAGCAAACAGAACTTTACTGAGTTAAGTAACTGGTAGATGAAACCGAAAAGCCCTAGAAAAGTACAGTATAATCTGTATTTAAGACAGGGAAAGGCTAAGGAATTCCGGTCAGGTTAAAAAGTTTAGAAAAGATACAAAATGTCAAAAAGGGAGCTATAGAACAAGCAAATAGCTAGAAGAACTCATAATATAGGGAACGGGAACTGCATAGTTAAAAAGTGGGTAAGAATTTTGCATCGTCAAAACATTTAACACGAACAAAACTTAATCTATGAGACACTAAATATTAATTAGCACATTTTCAAAATAGAACAAAAAACAACCATTAAGTAAAAGCATGAGTTCATTTGATCTGCAAAAAAAAAAAAATAATGTCGTTAGTCATGCGCTTGGACGGTGAAAGAATAGAAAAGAATTTTAGCAAAGCAGGGTCAATAATTATCTCGATTCCACAGAGTTCGTTAGGAATTACTTCTCAGCTCTAAAATTCAACCTAAAAAAAGCTCGTTTTGGCCATCCTTCGTTTTTAATTCTAAAAGATGTCCTCGCTTTTATGCTTATAATGTGTTTCATTTTGTTGTACTAAAAATGTAGTTTTAACTAAAAAAAAACGCCTTACAAGCCTTAGCCATATTGATTAGCAACTACAGATACAATTTCAATCAACCACATAGAATTTCAACCACAACAAAAATGGAAAGGATGCCTACTTGGAACCTCAAAAAATTTGCCTGATTTTGAAAAGGTGGGAAATAACCCTAAAGCATCAAGTGATCCTTATAAAAATCTCACCATCAGACCCAGGGTATCAGAGAACCCTCTTGTAAAGGTTTCAAACTCTTATAAACAAAAATGTGATTTTTTCCCGAAAGAAAGATCACAGGATATTTATTATTTCCTTTTAAAAATGTTTACTACTCATACTACAACTGTTGCTACATAATAAACAGAGGGCATTACGCTGAAGCCTTCAAGGAACATTTAGACGGACGTTGAACTAAATCAAAACGAACATTTATCATGAATATTGTCAAAAGGGTGACAAATTAATATCTAAAAAACGGCTCAAATTATTAAGTTAGACCTTTCAGGGTCTAAATAGTTCAGACGTCTCTCTGTGACCAAAAGAGAAAATGATAAGAGAAAATGAGAACAATAACCAACGCCATCTAGCTAAAAAAAATTAACATCATACAAGTTTCATCAAAATACTTATTTTTTAAATGTTGTCTTTTCTTTTGCCTTAACCTTGATCAGAGATGATTGAGTTATTTCTCCCCAAAAAATAGGCCCATCTGTGTCGTGTTTGTTCTT
>NC_088871.1:39337499-39437499 GCF_032884065.1 Artemia franciscana
AAAAAATGCCTTTTGCACGCTTAAAGGAAATGAAAAAACATCTCAGGATAAATTTGAATGAGATTGACTAACTTATCAGTCTTATAACACCAGACATAACAAATCAGTTTTGGCCTGTGAAAAATTTAAAGGAAAAAAAAAGCAAGAACTTACACTGAGAAGAATTTCATGTTGCGAAGTCGCTGAGCTGGCCCTTTTGTCTTCTTGATTGTCAGAAAAAAATTTCTTGTTCACACTTTGAGGTAGTTGTCTACCTCCACAAGTACTTGTTTCACTTTCTTTCTTTACATCTACCGCTTTAGCCTCTTCATTTACACCATACCCCATACCCGATAATGCACTACCACCCGAAGGCCGTTCAAGAATTTCCCGTAATCGATTTGACTCAGACAAATCGTTCATTCCACTAGGTGTCCTTGCCGCCAATAGTCCCGGAAGTCCCTCCTTCGTTTCTTCAGGCTGATTACTTCCAGGTCGTTCTAAGAGCGGACTATACGGGTATTGACTATTCACAGTACCGGGACTTGGATGGTGCTGTGGTGTGTTGGGGTAATGATGGGCAGTGCCGATGGGGCTAGTTAGGTTTTCTAAAACAATGCTTCCACTGGGATGCCTTCTGTTCGCTGGACTAGGGACATTAAACGTTCCAGGACTAGGAACCGAGTGAGGACCAGAGACTGAAGGAGGATTTCCTAGAAAAAGAACAAAGAATTTATGCAATATCGTGTATATAAAAAAGGCTTTAAACTGTGCAATAAAGGAAACAACGAACGACAATGACGAATTTCCATGCTAAATGAACCAGTAAACACCAATTTGCCAAAGAGAGGGAAAATTATCATAGATAAATAGAGTATATCTTGACATCTTGCTTATTTTCCATTATCTCTTATCAGTTATTTGACATCTATTGTTATGACTCGAGAAAGAGAACGATATTCATAATATACAGAAAAATTATAATTAACACATGAACTATAGTTCACCCTCTAATGTGTAAATATATAGCCAACATTATGTATTTCTCATGTGTTTTTCTGTTTCTTCATTTCGTCAACGTTGATTCAATTCACGGGTAAATTGTGGAAACAAGAGTGACGTATGACAAAAAGCATAGGAAATGTTACGATATATATATATATATATATATATATATATATATATATATATATATATATATATATATATATATATATATATATATATATATATATATATATTTGCACACTTGAGGGCAGCGGTGGGGGTTCGGTACAGTGGACGCACCTTCAAATTGTGTTAACTCCAATTTTTCCATATATTATGAAGCAAAAATTGTTTTCTTAACATGGTTCCATCTCAATAGCCCCAGTTCTAAGCTTATACCAAGAGAAAATTTACACTGTTTTTCTACATTCCTTCATATATTTTGTTTTTATGTCAATTCCCTTGCGACACAGACGGGACGACATGTCTCCCCGCGACCCAAATCTTATTTTAACCATTGTTCTCAGCCAAGTTAAAGAAGAACTTTTTTTTACAGCTACACCATAAATGTTACGACTCTCCTTTGCATGAGATTGATAAACTTTAACAAAAGATGAAATACAAACTCGAGTTTCTACAGGAGATTACAAATACACAGTAAATTGTAAATTTCAAGACACATTAAAACAGATTTTACAAATTTGGACATAAGCTGGTTCCTAATCATAGAACATTTCTGCATACTTTGGTATTTTACAGTCACCAAATATGATAAATGTATATGAAAAGCAAAAAATTACCAAAACCTTATACCTACGTCATTCCAACAAACACGGAAGTATTGACCTATCAACAATTTTAAACGCACACATAGGGGGTAAAACTATTAGAGCTACTACTCCCTCAAGACGTTATTACGCAAACCTGAGTCTGACACAATACTAAAGCGCACTTGTATAGTACACCTCCATAATAGGGTTTGGGGTGTTACATAATAGGAGGTGTTGGAGTCCACTAGTCCAGCGGGAGAGTTTTACTAAGACTTTTTTCTTCAAGAGGTTTTTCAAGATGTTTCGAGACATTCCTGGACGTTTTTTTTTCAGACATTTTTTTTCAAGACGTTTCAAGAAATTTCAAGATGTTTTTAAGGCATTTTTTCTTCAAGGCATTTTTCTCCTTGATTTATTTAGTTCTTACGTAACATGGGAATATTTACTTATTTCCATCCAATGGAACTGCGCCCTAGACAGCTGGACCAGCAATCTACTTCTAGTATTATAATTCAGGAAATATGAATAATCAATTCCCCAAGCGGAGAATCCCCATGTCCCGCTTACTAGAAGGATTAAGCTATTCGATTATGTGTTTCTTATGACTGCGATAATAGAGAGGCCAAGGAGAAAATCAATTACTAAAGTTTGGTTACATCTGAAGTGCACCTACTTGCTAAGTAATGCATTAGAAGCGTATTATAAACCCAGACAAAGCGATTCTTGACTTCTTAGCGATATAATCCTAGCATTTTTGGAATCCTGAGACAATTTCTAAAGATGTTTTCTTAGAGATTGATAAGTTTGCTAAAAATATAGGAAAATGGGAGCGTAATACATGTGACTTCTATATTTCTATATTATTCTATATTTTGTTCATTTTTTCTTGGTATTATGTTCTCTCAATTCCCAGCCCTCAACATTCAATGGCTGACCCACCCCCTAGCGACCAATTCCAGGGGGAGAGAGGGGGCAAGCAACCAATCCAAAAAAGGGGGGGGGTTGTTATTATAGATAAATTTAAGCCAAATTAAGAGTTATTTCTAAGAGGTTTTAATGGAAATGCTACGTTTTTTTGAGCCATGGCTATGCATAATCACACCACCGTGACATTATGTGGCTGAGTCACCCCTAGCAAGCAATTCCAGTGTATAGAAATCAATTCCAATGGGATCTTAGCGAGCAATTCCAGCAGAAGCCCCTAACATACAATTCCACGGGGGCCCTAACAAACAATTCCCTGGGAGATTCTCTTTTTAAGGCAACTCGAAAAGGTGGAAAAGGAAAGGGATGCTTAATTTATCCAGAACTAAATCTACCGAAACGGTAAAAAGCGCTTGGTCGATTTTCGACTAGTCATGACGATGGACAAAGAGATGTACTATGATGACCAAAATATAGCAAAGTGATTGAGCAAGCTAAGGCATGATGATCAGACAACTGATAATCAAACATGACCTTTACTTTCAAATTTTGCAATTATTTTTCAATTATTGGCTTGCAAATCACTCGGTACTGCAGCACGAACCAAGTCGGAAGTTCGAAAGGACCTAAAACATATATAAAATCCCATGTATTATCCAAACAATCAAGAAATCACTTAATATACCCTTAACTAATTCTGTACGTGGCGAGGCTTACAAATTTGGCTACGTTCATCAGAAGACCCACCAAGAATTAGAAACGTACTTTTTGACGTCTAAGGCACACTGCTGATCAACCTACACAAAGAACTAACGACCCTTCTGCGTAATAGCTGACACTATGTTATATGCAATTTAGCTATTTCTTCAGGCTTCAACCAAATCATCTACTTATATGAAGCGTTAAAATAAATGTCTATGTTGCCGTTTATGTTGTAGGACTACCCACACCTGTAGAAACAAATGCGCTACCGTACGGCACTACTGCCTCTGAAACTGGGGTTCAATATGAGGACAGTTTTCGATAATTCTAAATCAATTGACTATCTCAAAATTTTCACAAAATAGCATTTTGGAACAGATTTCTCGTGAAACAGACTTTGTTCGTGAAACTTGTTGCGCGCTGATTCTTGTTCGTGGAACTTTTTGCGTGCTGATTTTTATTCGTGAAACTTGTAGCATGTTGTTTTTTCTCTTCGTTAAACTTGTTTTCTTCATGGAACATGGAACTTGTTTCTTCATGGAACTGATTTTTGTTCGTAGTTGATTTTTCTCTTCCCGAAACTTGTACATTGATTTTTTCTTCTCGTGAAACTGATTTTGTTAAAGGAAATTGTTGTGTGCTGATTTTTGTTCGTGGAACTTGTTGTATGCTGATTTTTGTTCGTGATACTTATTAAATGTTAGTTTTTTTTCTTCGTGAAACTTGTACATAGATTTTTTTCACAGATGTTCATGAAACTTGCTTCATATTTATTTTTCTCTTCGTGAAACTTGTACATTGATTTTTCTCCTCGTGAAACTGATTTTGTTCATGGAATTTGTCGCAGGCTCATTTTTGTTAGTGGAACTTCTTGCGTACTGATTTTTTAATCGTGAAACATGTTGCAGGTTGATCTTTTCTCTTCGTCAAACTTGTGAATTGATTTTTCTCCTCGTGAAACAGATTTTGTTCATGGAACTTGTCGCGTGCTGGTATTTGTTCGTGAAACTTGTTGTACATAGCTTTTTATCTTCGCGAAACTAATTTTTTCATAGAACTTGCTTCATGCTGATTTTTGCTCATGGAACCTGCTGCGTTCTAACTTTTTCTTTGTTAAACTTGTTGTAGGTTGATTTTTCTCTTCGTGAAACTTGTACCTTGATATTTATCCTCGTGAAACTGAATTTAATCGTGGAATTTGTTACGTACTGATTTTTCTCTTCGTGAAAATTGTACATTGATTCTTCTCCTTGTGAAACTGATTGTGTTCATTTTATTCAACCTCGACATTCATATATATATATATATATATATATATATATATATATATATATATATATATATATATATATATATATATATATATATATATATATATATATATATATATATATATATATATATATATATAAACGTTTTTGAATTAATGCATGTTTTGATTTCGACTCACCTTACATGAATAATTAAAACGAAATTTGCATATTTTTTGCTAAGAGGCTTTCTCATAGTTTTAATCGGACTATTTTGATAAAGAAGGTGTGGGGGAGGAGGCCTAGTAGCCCTTCAATTTTTGGTTACTTAAAAAGGCAACTAAAACATTTAATTTTTTACGAACGTTTTACTAGCAATAAATATACATAACTTGCGAATTAACCTACGTAGCGAAACTTCTATCGTTGTATATTCTTATTACGTATATGAGAGACTTCGTTCCCTCTTCAATACCTTGCTCTGTACACTAAAGCTTGAATTTTGTCTCAATTCTTTTGAATGACGCATGAATCACAAAGACCGTAGAATAAATAATTGAAATTACTAAAAATACTTTAGCGTAAAGAGCGAGGTATTAAGGAGGAAAAGAACCCCCTTATATACGTAATAATTTCCATTCGTTTTAAGTTTTAATGCTGTTCCATGCTTCCAGTTGAAAAAACTTTTTTTTTTATTTATTTTCTCTTTTTTTTTTGTTTAAATAAAGCTAGAAAATCGTCCGCCCCCCCCCCCTTCATAGAAGTTCTCTTCCCTCATGTTTAATCCCCCATGGAAAGATCCTACCACGTAACCAAACCCTCCCCCCCACCGCAAAAAAGTCCCAATGAAGACGTCTTCACACTTACCAATAACAATTACTAACCAAACCCTCCCCCCCACCGCGAAAAAGCTGATTTTAACAACTGAATGGACAATGAAAATGCAATATTTCTGTTGATGTCCTCGGTGCTTTAACAAACTACATGAAACAAACAGGAGATTAGACCTCGAGGTCGGAAGAGCCAAGAGCTCGTATGGCACCAGCTCTAGCAAAATTCTAAGAATCAATAGATTGATTTAAAAGGAAAATCAGAGGCTTAATGCCGGTTGGGATTTAAAATAAGAGCTCTAAAACACGAGGTCCTTCTAAATATCAAAATTCATTAAGATCCGATCACCCATTCGCAAGTTAAAAATGCCTCATTTTTTCAAATTTTTCATCTCCCTCCGTCCCCCACCCCTCAGATGGTCGAATCGGGGATAACGACTTTATAAAGTCAATTTGTGCAGATCCCCGACACGCCTAACAATTTTCATCGTCCTAGCACGTCCAGAAGCACCAAACGCGCCAAAGCACTGGACCCCCCTAAGTCCCCCAAAGAGAATGGATCCAGTCCGGTGACGTCAACCACATATTTAAGACATTCATTCCGGTTATGTCAATCACGTATCTAGGACTTATGCTTATTCTTCCCACCAAGTTTCGTCCTGATCTCCCACTCTAAGCGTTTTCCAAGATTTCCTGTTCCCTCCTCCCAATGACATTGGATCCGGTTGGGATTTAAAATAATAGATCTGAGTTACGAGGTCCTTCTAAATATGTAATTTCATTAAGATCGGATCATTCCTTCGTAAGTTACAAATACCTCATTTTTCTAATTTTTCAGAATTAACCCTCCCTACAACTCCCCCAAAGAGAGCGAGTCCGTCCGGGTTATGTCAATCACGTATCTAGTACTTGTGTTTATTTTTCCCACCAAGTTTCATCCCGATCCCTCCACTCAAAGCGTTTTCAAAGATTCTAGGTTTCCCCCTCCAACTCCCCCCAATGTCACCGGATCTGGTCGGGATTTAAAACAAGAGCTTTGAGACACGATATCCTTCTAAATATCAAATGTCATTACGATCCAATCACCCATTCGTAACTTAAAAATACCTCATTTTTTGTAATTTTTCCGAATTAACCGCCCCCCCCCCGGATGGTTGAATCGAGGAAACGACTATTTCTCATTTAATCTGGTCTGGTCCCTGATATACCTGCGAAATTTCATCGTCCTAGCTTACCTGAATGTGCCTTTCCAGCAAAACCGGGTTCGACAGACCAACAAAATTTGCGATCGCTATATGTTACTTGGTAACTACCAAGTTCCATAAAAAAAAACAGTTTATTTTTTAGGTTACTCATTTTAATACTTTTAGATAACTAATCTCATAATCTGAAGAGGTGTGATAAGCAAAATCAATACACATTAGTACACTACAACTTTCAGTTGGAATATTGACAAGTCTGAAATTACCTTCATTTAAAAATATCCTTTTTGGAAATAACAATGTTGGATATATAAATTTTATCAACTTATCACCAGGGGGTGGTACACCGTCTGTCCGAGGTGCAAAGCATTTGGCAAAGCGGCAATTGACTTAACACAGATTGTAATTATAGAATTTACTCCAAGGATATTCAAACCAAAAATTGAAAGAAAAATCATATGCTACACTCACCCAATAATCACAAAAATAATCGATTTTTAGCAATATCTACATACTAGAAGGAGTTTTGATGTTGATCATGGGCCCCCTCCTCTTTGGAAATTCCCACTAGTTGGACAGTATCTTTTAAAGTTTTATTCTAAGCTATGAATTCCACTACTTTGCGTATTTTTACTGCAACAAGTCATTAGATTTGGAACTCTTGTTTGGGCAAATGTGTGACTTCATATTTGATGATTAAAAATAAAGGATAATACATGCGGAGTAACTGATAACTCCTTTTTAAAACAGTATACTAGGCTAAAACTACTCAACACGGTTTCATTTGAGATTAAATAAAAAAAAAAAGTTCTTTCTAACTGTAAGTAAGGAGCAACATCAAAACTCAAAATGAACAGAAACTATTTCGTATATGAAGGGTTGCCCCCCTTCCTCGATGCCTTGTTCTTTACGCTAAAGCTATTTGCACTTTTAAAAAAAGCTTCCGATTGGGACAACCGTCAAACTTTAGTGTAAAGAGCAAGGTAAATGAGGAGGGGGCAACCCTTCATATGATGAGTAACTTCTGTTCTTTTTTAGTTTTAATGTTGCTCCTTACTTTCAATTAAAAAAAAGACTTCGAATGAACTTTCTCCTGATCGTCTAGAACCGTTATTTCGGTACGATCGCCCCTGGGAAAAGAAAAGAAATAACACGCACCCGTAATGTTCCTTCAGGCAGAAATAGCAAAATTCCACATTTTTCCATATAGAAGCTTGAAACTTCTACAGTAGTATTCTCTGGTACGCTGAATCTGATGGTGTGATTTTAGGATTCCTTGAATTTTGGGGGGGTGTGTCTCACTGTTTCAAAAATCAGGCAAATTTTTCTCAGGCTCGTAACTTTTTATGGGTACTTGATGAATCTTATATATTTGGAATCAGATTAATAAGCTGGTTCTTTTGATGTATCTATTGATATGAAAATTTTGTTTTTAGAGTTTCAGTTACTTTTGAGCTGAGCACTCCTCACTTACAGTTAGTTATACCACAAACTCTTTGAAACCACCGAACACAGAACGACAGGTCACGTCGCGCATTTTTATTATTTTACAGGTAACTATGCGTTTGTTGTATTATTTTATACGACTATATTAACTTACAAAAATTTATTTACAAATATTTAAAAAAATATTAAATATTTAAAAATATTTAAAAATAATAATAAATAAAATAAAAATAACAATAAAAATAATAAAAAATAAAATATTTAAAATTATTTACAAATATTAAAAAAAAGGTCACGTCGCGCATTTTTATTATTTTACAGGCAACTATGCGTTTGTTGTATTATTTTATACGACTATATTAACTTACAAAAATTTATTTACAAATATTTAAAAAAATATTAAATATTTAAAAATATTTAAAAAAAATAAATAAAATAATAATAAAAATAATAATAAATAAAAATATTTAAAAATTATTTACAAATATTGAAAAAAAGGTCACGTCGCGCATTTTTATTATTTTACAGGTAACTACGTGTTTGTTGTATTATTTTATACGGCTATATTAACTTACAAATTTATTTAATTTTACTGCAAATCATTAGGTAAGGAACAGAAATCACCCATCTAAGATAACTAGCAGAAAGTGCTTGCCGAGCTGTTCTCAAAGGGAAAACTGTGAGGAAGATGTATGTCAGGAAGATCAAAGCGTGATTAAACACCACACAGATTAGTCTTTTTTTAAACAATGTTTTAGTTAAAATTAGGTTTTGTCAATTATGCGCTGCCTTATTTGAGACCACGCCGTACACAACGATAGACCATGCAATTTTTAAGGTCATATACCTTAATGAATCAACCTATCTTGCACAATTTGAACTTTTTTAGTTTGTGTGGGCAAGCTATTTAGAATTGATTGGGCGGTCTTGCCTTAACTTGTATAGATTGGATAAGAGATCCGAAAAAACGACAGAAAAGCCGACACCGAATTTCCCGGATATTTTAAAAGTAATTACTTAACTTCCCCTGTTTTGTACCGAAGGTAGAAATATTCGTTCCAATGAAACTTGCATCCTCAAAAAGTGCGAATTTTGTTTTCTCGATTAAACAGAGCATAATTTTTCTTTTGAACTTCAGGCAAGCACAGTTCCTAAAAAATGCTCCTACAATACTTGATCGGAAAAAGACTTAAAATAAGTTCAAAGCAGTCGTAAATGGACTAATATGACCGCTTTGGGAGTTCTCTGTGGTGCCACCCGCTTTGATTGACAGACTCACGGACAAAAGGGAAATAAAACTGCACTGCTTTTCCAGTCAGATTCTACAATTTTCGATAGCTTTTGATGATAAGTAGTCCCCTGGGAAAATTCGCTAATGGACCCTTTGTCTTTGCGACGGCTAGCGGACACTGAGGCTCGCAAAATGATTTTTAGGGTATCGCCTTAATATTTTGCAGGTGAGTAAAATTAACTAGTTTGTTGCTTCTTACAAGAAGAAATTTCTCTTCGGGGATTTACATAAGAAAATACTGTCAATACTGACGCGTGTAGTACAATACTGTGACGTTTTGCACAAAGGGCCTAAATCCACTTTTTCTAATTTCACAGGAGAGTAGAATGAAAATAAAAACGCAAGATGAAAAAATCTTTCCCATGAATCACAATTTAAGAAATTTGAAACTTTAAAGACTGATTTTTTGTTAACTCTTCAATCGGAATTCACTAAAAATGTCCAAAGTGCTGAAGTATTCATTAGGCTACTAAGAAGAAAAGGAACTTACCCTCTTTTTTAAAGTTTTGCAGGTTAGTCGTTTTGTACTACACGATTAACTATTTATCCTAACACTGTTATGTCTTTGAAATATTAAGATATTTTTATACCCTATTAGCCTCTTAAGGCCAAAGGTAGTATTCTTGAAAATTGAATTATACATGCTTTAAAAATAGGACACGTGCAAGAAGTCCGTCAAATTTAAATAAATATTCTAACTAACCTCCCCATGCTTTATCGGTTTGCTAATCCTAACCAAGCTGCACAATTCCTTGAGAGGATAAGGGGATCCTTAAGAGGATCTCAAGTTCTCTTACAGTTCCAACAAAGAAAAAAAAAGATAATTGATATCCTTTATTCCCGAGTTGAAGTGTGTTTCAATCTTTTATTTATGTGATGTGCTTTTTGCAATCCAATCAATCAATTCTTGAGTACATGTCAGAAAGGGGAGTGAAATAACACCGTCTTTTCACCTCTTGTTATTTTTGGCTCCCTTGTCAAAATGGAAAGTTCTTTACTTGAAATATTTTACAAGTAAACTCTGTTGTTCGGTGGTTACAACAAGAAAAACGAATTACAGACCATAAAAAGAAAAGACTGGCTTCAAATCAGCTTCACTCTTCAATAACAGAGTTCTTGAAGCACAGTCAGCTGTTCCCACATCATTCATCTTTGCCGGTCTCGATTTATCTCTCATATATTATGCAGACGACATTCTAAATCTGAGCCGCACTATCCAGCGCATTAGCGAAATTTTTGCAACTCTACCATCTGAGTATTCAAAACCAGGTCTTCAAGTCAATATTGAAAAGTCCGAAATTGCATTTGACCATTGGAAGCAAGCGTCACCTGGAGATATTCCTCTCGGAAATAGCAGAAATGAGCCAGTAGATCATATCACCTACCTCGGTCTTCCCATTGGTTCGTCAACAATACACACGCGACAGCTATCAATTGCTCACATTGAAGGTAGAGTTAGGTTATCATATGCTTCTTATATAACGAATAAGTTTCGCTTCAACCGCCGTCTTCTTTCGAAACTTTTCAACTCTGCCGCTTTACCACATTATCTGTATATATCGCCCTTTTCGAAAATACTCACAAAATCTGACAAGTCTGAAATTCGTTCAGTTTTCTTCCGGTTCGCAAAATATGTTTTACGTTTTCCTTTTTGGATCCACAACTCTTATCTAGTTAGAAAATTCACCATTGCTGACCCCACTATAGCTGTGGAAAAGCAAACTCGTGCTTATAATTCCCGTTTGACGAAATTGAATCACCCTTGGTTGTCGATACTGGCCCAGTAGTTAAGATGTATTGTTGTATTTTTTTTAAAGTGTCGGTTTTCGCGCTTAATGTGTATTTCTTCTTTCAATTATTGCTCCATCTTTTCCTTTCTTTATATGACGAGTTTTCCAATAAATAATAATGACAAATTTAACCCCATCCTTAAACGAGAAACATATGTACCGTAATATTGAGTTTAAAATTTAAAGAAAAAAGTCCAGCTATGATGGCAAACATATGTTACTCCTTCTGAGGCAATAACTATCATTAGTCCAGCTATGTTGAGGAGATATCTGTTTTCCTCTTTCGCTAAGACAAATCCTTTGAGTAATTTTCAACGAGATGGAAAAAAGTCCCTATACTGAAAATTTAAAGAAAAAATTCCAGCTATGATGGCAAACATGTTACTCCTTCTGAGGCAATAACTATCATTACCACAAAATTTACTTTGCCGAGAGGCATTGAGAAACAGAATCTATTTTCATGGAGCCTAAGGTCTGGGCGTCAACTTATAATTAAAGCCTTAAAAACATATTCAAGATAAACCAAAGTAAAAACAGTATTATAACACAAATAATAGATAATGTGGAAATACTGAAGCATGTTTATTTGAAATATTATGTAAAGGAGAAGCTAGTCCCTGTCGATAAAAGCGTTTAAAGTAATCACATTTGTAGACAGGAGAATCGTGAAACCAAAAGACGTCCGTGGATAGCCTTAAGGCCTGAAATACATTACAACTACTAACAACTCACCTCAGGACCAAGCCACCTAAGATCAACATAGCTGCGCACCCTCCTCTATCCCAGTTTCCAATTTTCGCTAAAATCTTTCCAAGCAACTTCCTCCCACTCCAGCCGAGGACGACCTGCTTTCCATTTAGCCCTATACGGTTGGCCGAAAGGACTATCTTTAGCAATGTGTCACCTTTCATACGCAGAACGAGCCCTAACACCCCCCCCCCCAAAAAAAAAGAAAATGTCACCCACTACTTCCTACTACTACGTAAAAACAAAGCTTTTTGTTAAAACAGGATTTAGATTAGTTATTTTGCTGTGATTCTAGTTCCACATCCTTAAAAGTTATCGTGGTTCTTAGCCTCGCCTTAATTAAAATACTACTTAATCTATGGGCAATAATTAAAAAAAAGAGATGAAGACGTGGCTACAAGGGTGAGCATGAGGGTAGCACGACCGTAGAAATTGAGGATTGACAAAGCAATTGGTGTCTTATTTGTTTTACTCTTCGATTCTAAAGATAGAACGTAACTACGGGTTGACACTAACAATTTACAGAGTATGGCGTCTTTTCTTTTTTCGTAGCCATTTTTTTTTTAAACTCAGCACGCTCGATTGACTGGTTCAATCCGTAATCAATTAGAACTAAATTCTTACTTTCAACTTGGTTAAAACCAGTTCGGAACTCGGCCTTTTGATGTCAAAAATCTTGCTGTGTTGTACCTTTGGTTCCTATAAAAACAGCCCTGGTAAAAATGCCTTTCGTAAATAATGGCAAAAACGCATTTTTCAGTTTTTCCTTTTTCCTGTATATAGGATCGTACTCTGGCTTTTTTTTAGGGAAGAAGGTCAAAAAGAAACGTTTGATAATTTGGATAAGATATGAAGAAAAAAAAATGAAGATTGTCGAGCGAAGCCCCTTGTACACATACCAGTATAAGAGACAAGGTCGTATCCAGGGAGTGGGCTAGGGGGTTTGAACCTCCCACCCAGAAATGTTTGTCCTATTCGTAAAAACGTAACAAGAATAAACAAAAACAAGTTTTTGATGCATTTTTGTCACCTCCTCCCCCCTAAAAGAATCCTTTTGTAAACCCCACCCCGAAAAAAAAATCCTGGATGCAATCCTAATAAAAGGTTCAACGTAAAGCATCAAGTCGTAAAAACTATGCAATACAAAAGTAGAAATTTTTAGAATATTCTGAAAAATATGTATTCTGAAAAAATAAAAACCTTGATCTCGCCACTCCACAAATATCTGCTTGTACCCTTTATAGCCTACACATGAAATTGTTCACATTGTTTATATATACATATCAATATATATATATATATATATATATATATGATATGTATATATATATATATATATATATATATATGATATATATATATATATATATATGATATATATATATATATGATATATACATATATATATATATATATATATATATATATATATATATATATATATATATATATATATATATATATATATATATATATATATATATATATATTGGCAAATCAACATAGTGGAGCCTAACCTAAATACAGCAAGAGGTATTACACAACACTTCCTTGAATTTTGGTTATTGGCAACACGTTGGGTTTACTTGTTGTTGGCTCTCAGCCGAAATTGCACGAATTCATAAGCAATTGTTTTAGATGTATTAGACTATATTAACATAACTGAATCGCCAAGATCAACTAAAAACTCTTGGTGTTAAATGAATTTATTTCGTTGTGACAACAAGTTACAAATAACTCCCATGCGTGCCAGGAACGTGCACAGGTTGACGGCCTTAGGGCCCATGCCTTCCAATTGGAGTCTCAAAATTTTTCCAATATTGTTGCTATAACCCCTAATGCTATTACTATGCTATAGCCACTATCTCGCCTTAAATTTGTGTTTGATATTTTCCAACCGGAGGTAGTTACCAAAAAACAATTGTTACTACGTTCTCAATGGGAAGGGGATCAACAGGGCAATTTGGATCAGGAGGATCAAATTGTGATTGAACAGCCATTTTTCTACTAATCCTCTCGTTGAAAACAGCTTAGCAAACAATTTTTGGCAATTATCCCAAAGTTTAAAAATGTCAGATACGACCTCGAGGTTCATATTGATGATACTTAACCCGCACATTTTTTTTTTTTTTCCTTTTTCCCATATATTGGTGCTTGTGTATTATCCAGTACGCATTCAAGAATTTGGATCTGCAGATCATGAAATAACCGGTTTATACCGTCAGCATTCGAAGAAAATTACCTTAGGCTCACTTGAAATCAACGTTTTAGGTGTATTTATATTAAATTTTTCAATATGTAGAGATAGTATGTTAGTTGGGTTAGGTATTTAATATAATGCGTTTTGTGCGCCTCCCCCTAACATAGTTTTTTTTGTGGTTTCCATAATTTTGTTACTAAGACTTGTATCGGTACTTGTGTATTTTCAGAACACACTCAATGAGTGAACTTAGGTTCTTTCGTGAAACAAACTACGGTACATTTTAATTAAATATTTGGTACTTGTTCATTATTCAATTGGTTCAATTCTATTTAGAACACACTCAAGAAAATTGCTGAGAACACACGGTTGCATAGCCACAAAGACAAAACTAAATTAAGTTTGCTAAACATAGTGATAGAAGATAGTGTCAGAGATGAAGATTTGGGATTGGCCAAAGACTGAAAAAGAGACAATTATATTTTTCCAGGATCAGGGGTTGTTGCCCACAACAAAACAGTGCGTCAATGGACACAACATGACTTTATACTCTTACGAGAAGGAACATTTTGGAAGTGTAACAATAGAACATGTTTGAAAAAGGTCAATCTGCGTTCATTAGCTTTATCAAAAGTTTGGGCTATATATTTGTACATTAGGGGGGTGGGGTGCATTATGTCAAATATCTAACTTAACCTAATCTAGCCACTTCTATATATAAAATATTTCATTAAAATGTGAGTGTGTTCTGAATAATACACAAGTACTGTTGTATCTTCATCAGGGTTAACATAGTTTCACTTCTCGAGTGTGTACTGAATAATACACAAGTGCCACAAGCCTTATACACAGTGCAAAAACATTACGTCTTAATGACTCGGTTGGAATTTAATGATTTCAATTTCTTGATACTGAAAACTCAAATTTAGGATGCAAGTTAATGGTAAGAGTCCTTAAGATTTTCCCCAGTCTATTTCTGAGAGAGATCTCCCCCAATCTACACCTAAGGACTCACATGTTACGATGACTTCATAATCTACATTATTATAGTTCCTATTATTTGGATCCAAAAAACTTATTGGGGGTCTAGTGCAAGACGGTATGTGCCCAAAGATTATTTTATCCTTTATATTTTGAAAAATACTTTTTGGGAATTTTCGTTGAAGAATAACTTTTTCCGGAATTTTCATCGAAAAAACGACATGTAACGAAAAAAAACGTTACCCCCCCCCTCTTTTCGTGAACTGACGCCACCTACCGCCTTCTCTGTATATGTGTTCATTCTTTTATCTATGTCTTTGTTTGTTTTGTTTTTTTTATCACAGAACAGCAAGAAAACGAGACTGCAATTCCGTTTTTAACTGCGATTAGAATAAGATAAAACAAATAATACGTCTCTATTTGTTACAACAATTTTTTATCCAATCGAAAACAAAAAGAATGTCTAGTAAACAAGTCTGAAAATTCTAATCATGATGATATTGTAAACAGAGTTGTACAGTGTACAATATTGGGCACCTCGTTGTTCAACTGTAACATAAATGATATATCATGCAAGCTCAACAGTTCAATAAGCCTTTACGCAGTTGACTCAAATGCGGCTGGCCTAGATGACTCCAATATTAGATGCAGTCTTAATGAGTCTCATTCAGGAACACCCTGAGAACATTGGAAAGTGAATTGACTGTGGACTTCAATTCAACATAGGCCACTTTGGTAAACCCAAACTACCAAAGAGTACAAACTTTGTGAAATTGCAGAAACACATTTGACATCGGGAGAAATCTTGGTATTCAAATAAACCGCCAGTTCAAGCTCCATTCACACACTAGCAGTCATTGCTAACGTCACCCATAATTAGAACTATAAAGAGAAACATCTCCAGTAGACAACCAATGATATTAAAAGCTACGAGACCAAAGCGAGAAGTCGGACACGCCATTTCGACGCGCAACGAAGTTTGTTAACTTCCAGGATGTCGATTTGTGTCCCCTCCTTTCCTGGATTTTGTAAGAATACAATTTTTTCATTGAAAAAGGTTGAAAAATAACAGAACAATACATTTTTTATCTACATAAAAAAAAGTCCTTGCTCCCTTTCAGTGACAGTTCTAGGCCTGGGCAGCCCCCCCCCCAGTTTTATGACATTAAATTCGTTTTACCTTATTATTTTTACACACTTATAGTGTACATTGCCTCCCCGTCAGAGACCTAAAACCGCAACTTATCCCCCCCCTGCATTTTCGTAAATTGGTAGCCTTAGTAAAGTGTAAAGGAATTGAAACAAGAAAAAAACGTTTATCACTAAAATGGTCTTCTCTGGCATATCGAAGAAGATGGGGCGAAAGTCTTTTCAAGTATACACTTCACTTCAAAAGGCCCAGCAAGCATCAGTCAATCAAAAGAGCCAGGGAAAATTTATTCTGTATCTTAAATCAAAGAAATCTGTTTTGGGAAAATAACAATATCTTTACAAAATGTTCAAAAGATCCCTTGATAAAGAAAAGAAGAAAAGTGAGTGTCTGTACAAATAGCATTCCATAGAATGATTCACATGAACCTGAGATGTTTCTTGTCACTTACCCACCACCTGTCGTTCCCTACCAACTTTACCCAGTTAATGTAAAGTGCACGCTGGTGAAAGAACTTCTTAGTGTGACGCTTAATTAAAGGCTAGGAGGGGGTGTCCACCCCTAGACTTCGTAAAAACATTATTTTTATTGGGGGGATGGTATTTTCATTGGATTCATTTTTTTTGGCATCTTCACTTAAATAGAGCAAAAATCCCCTCACCCAAATTTTCTAAACTAACGCCACGGCTTACACCAATGTCTCACTAAAATTTCAGGTAACATAACAAGTCCAGAACTGATCGACACAGGTGGTTCAATTCGCAAAAACTTTGAGGGGGGGAATGTATTGTTCAAAATCTAGGAGGCCAACTTGTTTTGTTTTTTTTTTTTCAATGAAAATAAACAGAAAACTATTTTTCAGTGAAAATGCCCCCAAAGGACACTTTTCCAATACTAGGAGGTATATACCCCCTCCCAATTCATGCCACTGGACCTGTACTGGGATGGGGAATTATGCTGCACCCATACGGACAGTGAGCTAAAACAAGTTGTGCAACTTAAGCTACCCTTAGAGTTACAAAGTAGTGATCAAATCATGAACGTATGCATTAAATGGGGGGGGGGGGGTAGTTCTCATAGTAGCAAATATTACATTTAGAACGAGTTTTGAACCAAACGGTAGGCCTATCTTTTGCTAGGCCTATTAACAGTTTTAATTGAAAAAAGAATCTCGCAGCAAAATCGATAAGATTATTTATAAATCATACCTGTTAGATTTCCAGCAGGGCTAAATGCAGGTACACTGGGGGGTCTTGGAGTAGTAGAACTCTGACGAGAATTGGGTCTTGATAAGGACGAAGGTCTAGCAGGACTATTCCACATGCCTCCATTTCCATCAAACTGAGTAGGAGTTGAGGGTGGACCAAGGGGAGTCAAGGAAGGCATAGGCGGGGGGTCTTCCTCGGCCCCAGTTAAATTTAAATCCCAAGTTGATGTTGGAAACAATTCAAAATCAAATCCATTCAGATTGAGGTCGGTATAAGAGGTGAAAGAGGTTCCACTATTCATTGTTGTGTTAGGTTCGGACACGTCACAAGGTTCTAATTTTAACTTCGGTTTTGCACCACGTACTACACTAGTTAACACTGGATTACCTTCTGCTAGCCGTAATCCACTCATTGGCCCCATATCAGGCCGCCGGTTAAAACCTGGAGCCTCGGGAGCTTTGAACTCGTTTTCACTAGAAAAAATGCTTCCATTTACAAAACCAATCAAACTCAAATTAGATAAATTCCAACTTTTAATAAATGAACAATAAAACTCCTATCCTTTTCTGTGTTCACTTCACTTTCTACTCAACAACTAACAAAAATGACGAATTTTACCGCCAGAGGATAAACCAGGTACCCGGTTGCATTAATAAATCTCATTGAGCTATGGTGTAAACTCTCTACGTCATTTTGTGACGTACAACAACGCGTGCATAGGTAGCGTTGCAAATGATAATCTATTTTTCTGGGTCGTTATTTTTTATTAATATTTTTTTTTAATAAGGCTTAGATCAAACTGATAGTAATGAGAATAGACAAAATATCCTGAAAAAATTTGGGTTCAATCGTTTTATTACTTACTTTTTATTATCGTTATTATATATATATATATATATATATATATATATATATATATATATATATATATATATATATATATATATATATATATATAAATATATATATATATACATATATATATATATATATATATATATATATATATATATATATATATATATATATATATAATATATATATATATATATAATATATATATATATATAATATATATATATAATATATATATATATATATATATATATATATATATATATATATATATATATATATATATATATATATATATATATATATATATATATATATATATATATATATATATGTATATATATGTATATATATGTATATATATGTATATATATGTATATATATGTATATATATGTATATATATGTATATAACAATTTTCAACTAAATAGAATTTAAGAATTCATTTTTAAGCAATAGGATATATATATATATATATATATATATATATATATATATATATATATATATATATATATATATATATATATATATATATATATATATATATATATATATATATATATATATATATATATATATATATATATATCTATATAAAAATAAGTTGTCTGTGTGTGGATCAGGTGACGTCATGTTTGTCCGCATATGACGTCTGAATTATTTCACACTAATACAAAAGAAGAAAAAAACTAAAAAAGGTAAAAACTACAAAAAAAACTAAAAAGAAAAAAAAAACTAAAAAAGCTAAAAAACTAAAAAAACTAAAAAAAGGTAAAAATCTAATAACTAAAAAAAAAACTGAAAAAAATAAAAAAAGGCAAAAACTACAAAAAAAATAAAAACTAATAAAAAAACTAAAAAAGCTAAAAAACTAAAAAAACTAAAAAAACTAAAAAAAGGTAAAAAACTAAAAAAAACTAAAAACTAAAAAAGAAAAAAACTAAAAAAAAGGAAAAAACTGAAAAATAAAAGAGAAAAAGAAAACTAAAAAAATATGAATAAATATATATAAAAATAAGTTGTTTGTGGGTTATGTCTGTCTGTCTGTCTGTCGAGTGACGTCGTGTTTGTCCGCATATGACGTCTGAATTATTTCACACTAATACAAAAGAAGAAAAAAAACTAAAAAAGGTAAAAACTACAAAAAAAACTAAAAAGAAAAAAACTAAAAAAGCTAAAAAACTAAAAAAAACTAAAAAAAGGTAAAAAACTAAAAAAAACTGAAAAAACTAAAAAAAGGCAAAAACTAAAAAAAAACTAAAAACTAATAAAAAAACTATAAAAGCTAAAAAACTAAAAAAACTAAAAAAACTAAAAAAAGGTAAAAAACAAAAAAAAAACTAAAAACTAAAAAAGAAAAAACTAAAAAAAAGGAAAAAACTGAAAAATAAGAGAAAAAGAAAACTAAAAAAATATTAATAAATATAAAAAATATAAATATAAATATAATATAAATTAGCAATCAACAAAGCACCGAGACACAAATGACGACCGGGACACAGGGAGTATAAATGACGACCAGGACATAAGTAAAAAAAAAAAAACTAAAAAAACTAAAAAAATGGTAAAAACTACAAAAAAACTAAAAACTAATAAAAAAACTAAAAAATCTAAAAATCTAAATAAACTAAAAAAGAAAAAAAAGAAAAAAGGAAAAAAATAAAGGAGAAAAACAAAACTAAAAAACGAATGTATATACAGACCGGGACACCGGGATACAAATGACGACCGGGACACAGGGAATATAAATGACGACCGTGACACAGGGACACAACTACAATGGGGACGCCGGGGGGCACAGGGGGATATAAATGACGACCGGGACACCGGGACACCGGGACACAAGGAATATAAATGACGCCCGGGACACTCAAAGAGAAATCACAGACTGGAACACCGGGACACAAATGACGACCGGGACACAGGGAATATAAATGACGACCGGGACACAGGGACATAACTACAAAGGGGACGCCGGGGTGCACAGGGGGATATATAAATGACGATGGCGACTCAGGGAATGGTCGATTAGCAATCACCATCAACAAAGCTCAAGGGCAATCATTAGAATCATGAGGTATAGATCTGAATACGGATTGTTTTCCCATGGACCATTATATGTTGCATGTTCAAGAGTCGGTAAACCTGACAATCTATTTATATGCACAGACAATGGGACAGCAAAGAATGTTGTATATTCGCAAGTTTTACGTAGTTAAAAACATATATATATATATATATACATATATATATATATATATATATATATATATATATATATATATATATATATATATATATATATATATATATATATATATATATATATATATATATATATATATATATATATATTCACAGGTGGGACACAGGGACACAACTACAATGGCGCGTAACAAATATGGCGCGTAACGACTTACGCGCGCGGGGGGGCTTGGGGGGCGCGAAGCGCCCCCACCAACTAGGTGTTGGCGTGGCGCGAAGCGCCACCCCAACAGCTAGTATATATATATATATATAACAATTTTCAACTAAATAGAATTTAAGAATTCATTTTTAAGCAATAGGATAGAAGAATATTTATCAGTACAGGTCTATATAAGAATAAAATAACAAATAACACTACAGCAGTGAGAAAACAGCCCAGTTATCTTAATTAAATATCAAAAATTGATTATTATTATTATTAAATATAGATTATTGCTAGATGATTAAATGAAAAAACAAATTTTGTGAACTGAAAGTAGGGATCAACATTAAAACTTAAAACAAACACAAATCATTACGTATATGAGGGGGGTTGCTCCTCCTCATAACCTTGCTCTTTACGCTGAAGTTTTTTAGTACTTTTTAAAAAAGCTTCTTATTGTTCTTATTAAACGAACAGTATTTCTGGTGTCGTTCTTAAGCAACTGGAACATAATTCAAACTTTAGCATAAAGAGCGAGGTGTTGAGGAGGAGCAACCTCACTCATTTACGTAATGATTTCTGTTTGTTTTAAGCTTTAATATTGCTCCTTACTTTCAGTTGAAACAACTTCTTTTGATTTTTTATTCAATTTCTGATCGTTTTTTAAGCAAGGCCAGGAAATCTGGCTACACCTCCACGGATAAATCCCTTTCCACAGATTTTTTTTCTCTGGACAATTCAATCCTGGTGAAAACTTATCCAAGACAATTACCCTTGACATCTCAACGCGTAAAACTGAGTCGGCAATGAGAAAACGAGACACAAGAAGAATTTCGTAAAGGAATTCTAGCAAATACCCTTAGTGTAAAACTTCCCCTGAAAAATCCGACCCATGAAAACTTCCCTCCCTCATTCAAAATTATTCCCGTAGAAAATACCACCATTAGAAAATTTGCTTCCCCCCCACCCCCCAGAAGAATGTATGCATACTTCCCACTAACAAATACTATACGTAAACACTGGGCAAATTTTGTAACTTAAAGATCTTTCCCCGTGGGCTGTAGGGGGTCATTCTATGTTGAAAGGCATAGTTATTCGGGCTTTTAATTATGCTGAACAAGATGGCTATCTCAAGATTTTGATCAGACTGTTTTGAAAAAAAAGGACAACGGGGAGGGGGCCTAGTTGCCCTCCCATCTTTTTGTAACTTACAAAGGTGACTAGAAGTTTTAATTTCCGTTAGAATGAGCCCCAATCACAATATTCTATGACCACTGGATCGAAAAGAAAACCGCAGGAAAAAAAAAATAATAACAAAAACACATCCGTGATCTTTCTTCTAGCAAAAAAACCCAAAGTTCCACATTATTTTTTAGATAGGAGTTTGAAACCTCTACACTAGGGTTATCTGATACGCTGAATCTGATGGTCTGATTCCCATTAAAATTCTATGACTTTTAGGGGGGTTTCACTCTCTTTTTCAAAAATAAGGCAAATTTTCTGAGGCTTGTAATCTTTGATAAGTAAGACTAAACTTAATGAAACTTACATATTTGAAATCAGCATAAAAATTCGACCTGTTTCTTGGAGTTTCGGTTACTATTGAGCCGGGTCTCTCCTTACCTACAGTTCGTTACCAAGAACTGTTTGATAACCAAAAGAGCTTTTTCAGCCAGAGCAACAAACCTTACAGATAAGTTTATCTCATTTGATAAGCACCAAATTAAAGATAATTTAGGACTAAATAGAATTTAAGATTTTTTTTATGTAAATCTTGTAAAAATTATGTAAAAACTAAGTGGGTGATCACTTCCGAAAGAAACATGCTAAAAAAAATAAAAGCAGCACCATTAAATTGTTATTTAATGGTATTTTTACTTATTTTATTTCATTTCGAAATTTCATGGTCGCTTTTCTGACAATGAAGCCCCGCCCCCTTAATTGTCACAGACATAGCCCTAAAATTTTTCTACTTCCCTTCCTACTCAACAAAAATGAAAAATTCTACCATTTTTCTTAAGCATTTTTGGCCACTTCTAAAGGAAATATTCCAAACAAAATAAAAGCATTACCATTAGATTTTTTATTTTATAATATTTCTAAATATCATGCTATAATTTATCATTTTTGTTAGTTGTTGAGTAAAATAAAAGTATAAAATGCACAAGTAGGTAGCACTGCATTTATTTTTTATTATTTTTTTTATAACAATGTTTAAACCAAACTGAGAGAAAGAACACAAAAGGTACGATTGTATAAAATCTTAGGTAAATATTTGGTGGTTGGCCGCTTCTGAAAGAAACATGCTAAATAAATAAATGCAATACAATAAGATAATTATAACCTTAAAATATGTATGGAACTAAAAGAAGACAGTACAACAATGGAATTCTTATTTTATAATATGAAATCGAGAGTGCAGAAATCTGTTATAGCAAAATGCCTATGGCATATTACCAGATTCAATTACTGGATATATATTTCAGCAGGGCTACCATCAGGGGGGGGAGTTGACAGAAATATGATTATTTTATTTGAAAAGAGCATGGAATAAGCAATTTAATGGTCTTACTTTTATTTATTCAGCATGTTTCCTTCAGAATCGCAGGATATCTCTATTGTTTAAACCCATGACTTGTCAAAATTCTTCAGGATAAATTTGTCTGCTTCTCTTTTATGTAAATTTCAAAGAAATTAACTGCTTTTACGATGAAAATAATTCTTACGAACATCGGAATAAAGATGATAGAATCAGTTTTTTCACATAAATCTCTTTGAATTCGGAATTTTAAGTATTTTTACTAAATGCTTTGATACTGGAGTAAAGCCATAGTTTTCTAAGAAATAAATTCTAAGAAATTTTCTCATATTTTTTTTTTCAAGAGCTTAGATTATTAAACAATTCCGGCGAGAAAAGATAAAAGTTTTCCAGTATAATCTTCGGACCAAGAAAATGGTTTTAAAACAAAGAAATTAATAGTAAAGAAAAATCACTGTAAAAAAAGCAAGAAAACATGACTTGAAATGACGCAATATTTAAGAGAATTTTTGAATTTTATCTAGAAGTTTCTCTATTTGTAAAACTTTTTTTAAGGTATCTAGTTTCCTATGCCCATAAAATAATAACTAAAATAATAGCCCATAAAATAACTAAGCCCATAAAATAATAACTAAGCCGCCTGATTTAATTGAAGCAATTTTCAAAACAAAAAGGGCAAGACAACGCATGACAAAACACCCAAGCTACTCATTTGTCTGTCTTTATGCACTCAGGGGGTAGAAGATTCTTATTCAACCTTAACAACCGTCCTTTTTTTATTCACGGCACCAGGCATAATTAAATATCTAATCTACCGCTAGTCTTTTACCGATGTTTTTAGATGATTATTGAATCTTCCTCTGAAAGAGTCAATAAAGAAATTTTTAGGGATTACTTCCGCAGGAAGATCATTCCCAGATCGTAGTGTAACGTCGGATGAAGCTGTTCTTCAAGCACTCTCTCCTTCGCTTGCCAGCCTCAAAACAATTGGAACGAGCTATGTGCCTGTCTTGTTGGTTGGACAATTGGAGGGATAATAAAAGGAAGCTGTACAGTGATTTTAAGTGCCTGCAGAAAACAGCATTGGATGCTCTAAATTACAAAAATATTTAATCTCCATTTAACAAACATCTTTAAATCAGATTGCTTCTTAGGAAAATTCATTGAAACCTATTAAATGTGCTTAAATGACCACAAACGCCACAAGAATAGCCCATGACTCTGACTCTAGTGTAAAGTTTCTAGTTAACTTTACTTAATCGTACAACTTAAGTGCCTTCCTGTTTCTATAAACGAGCGGGGGCACCATGGGGACACCACTCCCTGTATCATTTATCACCCCTCCCCCCAATACTACTACTACTACTACTAACCCACTGCAGCACCAAGCCGCCTGAGGCAAACACAGCTACGCACGCTCCTCCTCCAACCTAATCTATTTAAAGCCTCCCTCTTTACACCCTCCTAGGAAGTTCCCATTTCCTTTAAGTCTTTATTTATGAAATCCTCCCAACCCAGACAAGGACGACCTGCTTTCCGTGTAGCCCCAGACAGTTGGCCAAAAAGGACAACCTTCGGTAATCTGTCATCCTTCATCCGTAGAACGTTGCCTAGCCATCTCAACCTTTCTTTCATTATAGCCCCACACTTTTCGTACAACCTACTGCTTGAAATGCCGCCATTCAGCCAGGTACCCAGAACAATCCGTAGATAATTTCTCTGGAAAACATCTAGTAAATTTTCATCTGCTTTTCGGAGTGCCCATGTTTCAGAGCCATATTTGACCACTGTCATCACTGTATCTTCCAATATTCTAATCTTGGTTTGTAGACTTATCTTTCTATTCTTGCAAACTTTTTTTAACTGTGAAAAAACACCCTGAGCCTTAGCTATTCTACTCTTAACATCTTCACTGCTCCCACCATCTTTACTAATAATACTACCAAGGAAACTGAAGCTCCTAGCCTGATCAATCTTTTCGTTACCTAATGTCACCTGTTCATCTTCACTTATTCCTAGCCTTAGTGACTTAGTCTTCTTAACATTGATTTTCAAGCCTATTTTAGCACCCTGAACTCGTAAAACCTCTAAAAATTCATTCATTTTGTTCACACTTTCATCTAATATGCTTAAATCATCAGCATAATCGAAGTCCAGGAGCGTTCTTCCTCCCCATTTGATTCCATGGTCTCCAATTGCCTTTCCTGTGCTCCTTAAGACGAAGTCCATCAAAATGAACCGCATAAAGAGGGATAGAACACAACCATGCTTAACTTCTGATTTAACACAAAACCAGTTGCAAACCTCATTTCCTACCTTAACCGCAGCAGTATTATTCTCGTACATAACGCAAATCACTTTAATGTATTTTTCTGGTATACCATATAACGGTAAGACCTTTGTTAGCGCTCTTCTATCAACAGAATCGAAAGCTTGCTCATAATCGATAAAACTGAGGACCAAAGGTGTTTGACAACGAAGGGACTTCTCAATTATTAACCTAAGAGTGAAAACATGGTCAACACATCCTCTACCTTTTCTAAAACCGTATTGTTCTTCCCTTAAAACTTTGTCTACAGCATGTCTCAGTCTAAAAAGTATCATATTACTCAATAATTTGCTACCTACAGAGACCAGACTAATGCCTCGATAATTACGGCACTCACTCTTGTCAACTTTCTTATACAGTGGTTTAATTAAGGTTTTCCTAAAATCATTGGGTACTTCCCTTTTTCAAAATCATATTCATAATCTTCAGTAGCTTATTACTAACCTCAGAGCCACCATATTTAAGAAACTCATTAATCATACTATCATTATCATACAGTTCATACTATCATACTTAAAGGCAATTACAAGGTTGAGTTCTGGACAAAAGCCGGTAAAGTCATAAAAAAGTTTACAGAATTAAAGTAAACTTTAAAAAAGGAAGGGAGCCTAGGCCCTGATCTGTTTATCAATCTTATTTGAAACCTGTTGAGCTCAGCTGTACTTTCCGAGCTGGACTAAAATGGGGTTTCCTGTTCAACTGGATCGCTGGCTCCGTTGGGCTTAATGAATAAAGGAAGTGGGCTCCCGTTCAACCGGTAAAATACCGATTACCGACCCCGCGAGATCAGTTCGATGAACGGAGTTTAATATGATGTTTACGGTCCGTGCCCATATTTTTTCGCCATTTTCAACAGTCGCAAAATACTTCTAGGAAAATTTTACACGTTATGTCAAATAATTTGAAAAAATTCAACTTTCCTTTAATGACTGATCGGCATCTTATATATTAGGCTCAAATTTACCTATGATCAAATTAATCAATTTTAAAAATTAGTTAACTTGCTATGATAGTGAGGGAACGGTCGACCAATAAGAACTAATCCGTCTGACTGCTCGAATAGCAATATAATCGAATGACGTTTTTAACAAAATTTCAACAAAACCAACTCTTCTGGATAAAACCCTAAGTACGACCCTGGCCCATAACGCTATCAGGCACGCACCCAAGGGGATGCGAAAGGGGCTCTATCACCCCCTCCCACCCCTCAAGAAAAAAAAAACAGATGAAAACCTTAGAAATTTTCCTTAAAATACCGATATTTCTAAGGAATTTAAAAGTTCTCCGTTGATTGGCCCAGGGGCCCCTGGTCAGCCCCCTCAAAATTATTTTCTGAGTGCACCACTGAGATCTATTGTTTTGAGTAAATCAATCTTTCTAAAATGGATGTCTTGTGAAGACTTCTTGTTGATTGTATTTTATTGCAATGATAAATAACTGTAAAATTTGACTAAAGTTACATTTACTGCTAAATCAAACACAGAGTTGCTATTTTATTTATTATTAAATTTTAAATTTTACTCGTAAATTTTAAATTTATAAATAAATTTATAAATTATAATATATAATAAATAAATAATAATTAAATTATTATAATTAAATATATAATAAATTTATAAATTATAAATATTTTTTTTTTAATTCTAAATTTTACTTATTTTACTTAATATTATCAATGAATTCTAAAGTAAATGGTTTTCAACTCGGAAATTAGAGGAACTAACGCCACAAAATAAACAAGCAATTACAGAATCAAATGACGCAACAGGAATTCTTAAAAGAGGATCTACCTTAGAATGATTTTTCTAGGGAGCGGGGGGACCTGGGAGGGATTTTTAGGAAGACGGTTTTTTTATGTTACAAAGATTTTTAAGTTTTGCATTTGTTTAGTGTCCTATGGGCAGTAGAGCCTTCACAATACCTAGAGGATTTTTTTAAGGAACTATGGATAAGGTCTAGATGCCTAAATCATATAATAAGATGAAATAGCAGAATTAATACAAAAACTACGAAATTTTAGCTCCAAACCAACAGCGGCCAATATTTATTATTTATAAATGTTAAGTCGACCATAGCGACAAGCCACTGGACTTAGGTGGTCATTTATTTTATTGTAAAGAAAAAAAGAAAAAACCTTTAGACAGGCCATTCCGTTATTTTCAACTGGCTGAAAACAGCATATATTTGCTTATTTTTCATTCAGGGGGTGGAGGTTGCAATGTTTTTCCAGCCTTTAAGGTGGATTCAGTTATGCTTCAGTTATGCTTTGCTTTCCTGTTGGAAAAGATTTCCTGTTATAAATTCGAACCGTTAGAATTTTTCTTGCTAATGCCTTTGTTAAAGTCATCCAGTAAAGTTTCATTAACGTAATAAAATAATTTTTAAGTTGGTAATGAGTCGTTAAACTGGATTTTTTCCTTTTTAAATTTATTTGCAGGCTGTGGGAGAAAACGTTCCATTGGGAAGTTTGAAACTATTTATGATGTAGACGATGGTGTTGTACCAGATACGGTATCTCAACAACGGGCTGGCGCTGCTTTGAAGATATGGGAAACGTTGCTAACTAAATTCCGCTCACAAAGACTACTACTACTACTACTACTACTATTACTCACTGCAACACCAAGCCGCCTGAGGCCAACACAGCTACGGACGCTCCTCCTCCAACCTAATCTATTTAAAGCCTCCCTCTTTGCACCCTCCCAGGAAGTTTCCATTTCCTTTAAACCTTTATTTATGACATACTCCCAACCCAGACATGGACGACCCGCTTTCCGTGTAGCCCCGGACGGTTGGCCAAAAAGGACAATCTTCGGTGATCTGTCATCCTTCATCTGTAGAACGTGGCCCAACTATTGACTGATTGGTTTCTATTATTTATTTTTCTGAACAAATTAACTGCTGTGACTTTGCAATGTCCGAACGCTACGCAGGCACTTTACAATTTCCGGTGTTTAAATTTCTGTTCTTACATATAGAATGTATGAGTCAGTTGGCCTGGCAAATACATAGCCCCCCCCCCATCCACCAAAACTTCAACATTCTTACTATTTCCCTGTAACTTTTGATATTTTTCTAGCCTTTAATCAATTTGAAGAAAAAAAGACATCTTACTCATTAGCTTTTCTATTCTTTACACTTTCACGGCATCTACTATCTTTACTAATACTTAGCTACCAAGATAGGTGAAGTTATCCACTTGATCGATTCATTCCCGTTACCAAGCTTCCTTACCAAGTTACCATAATACCCGTTACCATCCCCTTACCAAGCTAATGGAGCTCCCGTTCCCGTTATCTACCTAACCGTTCTTGTTTATCACCTCTTCACCCTCATTTATCCTAACCCAAGCGACTTATTTTGTCTTCTTGACATTAATATTCAAACCTTTCTTGCACCCTGAACTTAAAACTTCCAAAATTTCACTCATTACTCAGGAATATAATTCTGTATAGACAATTAAACGAAAAAAGATTTTTTTTTCTTTTTTTTTAATTGAAAGTAAGGAGCAGCATTAAAACTTAAAAAGAGCAGAAATTATCCCGTATTTTATGGGATCGCCCCCTCCTCATTTTTTTTTAGAATTAAAAATGAAAACACTCGTGCTAACATCTAAGGCAGCAATAAGTGTTCTTGTAAGGTTTTTTTTTTTTTTTTTTTTTTTGTTGGTTGGTTGTAAGATTTTAAAAAAAGATCCGGATTCTAATTAAACGGCCCTTGTTTTTCAGGAACTGTTCTTAAAGAATTGAGACAAAAGTAAAATAGCCAGTGATTTTGACTGATTTTGACCAATTTCCGAAGTATTTTTAATCTAAAAAACCTGCAGACTGAATTTTAAAGTTTTAATTCGGAGGATAGATAGGACTGAATCAGAGCTAAGGAGTAATAGAAAAATATTCGTCTTCCATTGATATACTAAAATCGCATGAGAGCAAAAATCAACATATAGATACTAGTACAAGGAATATAGACTTTAATCTGATCAATATGGCTCCAATTCGCCAATGTGGCAACGTCTTCTGATGCCTGGCATAACATTCATAGCAATAATTGTGCCAAAGGCGCCGTTCAAGCGAAAATACATGGAAAACAAGGCCGTATCCCTGGGGGTGCGATTACCAGATTTGACCCCTTGCCCCGAAACTTTTGTTTGGCTTGTAAAATTAACAAAAATTGATATATACAAATTTTTGATACCTTTTGTAAAGTTTTTCTGAAATAAACCCTACCCGAACAAAAATCCTGGATACGCCCATAATGGAAGATGATATTTTTCAAAAAATTTCGTCTTTCGTTAATACATTAAGATACTAGCACAAGGAAGGCAGACCTTAATTTGATCAATATGGCATCAATTTGGCAATCCGGCAACGTCTTTTGATACTTAGTATAAAATGTCGCAGCCATAAAAGTCAAAATGTGCAAAAAGCACTATTCAAGCGAAAATACATTCAAGGCAAGGCCTTATCCAGGAGGGGGGATTACCAGGTTTGCCCCCGCCTCCCCGAAGCTTTTGCCCGGGTTGGAAAAAAGTAACAAAAAGAGCCATGAACAAATTTTTGACAGTTTTTCTGTAAAAAAAAACCCTGCCCGAACAAAAATACTGGACGCACCCTAGATGGAAGGCGAGATTTTCCAAAAGTATTCGCTGTTAAAAGTACACTGGTTTGACCGATTCCTTGCACCTTCATAAATCACCCAAATGATGCAAATGCATCCAATCCACCGCCGTGCTTACTTCCTGCTTCCAACCTCATCTTTATTAAGTTTAGGCATGTCGATACTTTCTGAGCGTTCATTTTGTATTTTTTATGAAACCCTCTTTTGATAAAGGCAAAGAAAAACGTACCTCAAAATTGAATGGGTGGCCATGATAAATTCCATTTCAGAGGCGTTCGAATTATTTGGGAATCTCTTTGACTTGGTTTGTACATGTATATACTGACCCTTCTCAGGCGAAAGATGACTCTCATACTGGCTAGGTGGGGTCACTAGTAATCGATAGACGGCGCTTGTACTTTGACCAGATTGAAGGGTCTCTTTCAAGTGATTGGAAACTTGTTTCAGATCATTAGGATGACATAATTCGTGAATGATGCATCCCACCAAATCCTAGAAAAAAAATTTTAAATTTAAAATTTTTTGATGATTAAAATGGTACGGTGCTTAAATCATGCACATCATTCGCCAGAATCAGCCAAATTTGAGCAGTCTGTGGTAAGTGTTATGACTTTTCTGTTTTGTATATTGAATTCATAGTTACCTAATTTTTATTGGGGTTACATTTATGAATTTCATTAGCCAAAATTAACTTTTCCAGTTGGTTGATCATTTGTCCAATCTGGCAACCTTGTACCATTTTGTAAATAGTGTGTATCATTTTGTATATACTATACTCGTTACTAGGGATGGAGGGGAGAGGGTGAGGGATGGGCATACCTGGGTACAATGAAGACATGAGAGCCCTCCAAAAATTGGAAGATTTTTGTCTAAATATGTGTTATCTTCATGTCTTAGCCCTTACCACCAGGAAATATCGTGCGATCTCCTTCTCCTCCTCCCTTCAAGCTACGGATCGTGACATTGTATATCTACTGGGTGACTAATCTATCGAAAAGTATGATTCTATTCCCGGATTATGCGATTTTTCTTCCATGTAATCTACGTGTCTATATATAAGCCATGATCGGTCCCTCCAATATTCCTTGGTTAGTTTTACCCTTTCTCCACTCCCCTATGGGTAGGTGTGCTTTAATATACTATTCTTGCCCAAAGCCAATGAAAAAAAGAAGCAATGAGTTGGATCAGGGCAAACGGTAAGATTTGCAAATCACCAACTATATCCTATCAGAGTTGCCAACTGTAGCACTTTCGTGCTATTTTAGCACTATTACAGTCAATATTTTGACTATAGCATCGAAAATCGTTGTGTAGCGCGCAAATTTAGGCAATTGTAGTACTTTAGGAACTGACCATGGTGGCAACCCTGTACCCAAGAATCTGACGGGATCTCAACATTGTTGCAATTTAGTAGGAGAATCGCTTAAAAGTAGTATCCTATTTTCCATTGATTTCAACTTTTGAGGTAGCTTTAATAAAAGCAGTAAGGAACCAAGGTCCATAAAAAAGCTTTGATTGCATTTTCCTGCTGATCTTAACCTTGAAGAAACACTAGTAAAGCTAATATAAACAATTAGAGAACTTTAATTAAGCACACTCCACCAAAATAGCTCTTCTGAAACGAGAGAAGCGTATAGATATTAATCCCAGTTCAAAGAGTTTCCTGATGCTGTTGGAAAATGATTCACAAAAAAGTAGTCAATAGTAAAATTAGAATTACTATAAAAGAGAAGCAATGTTTGTGAAAAAAAAATATAAAAAAGGAAAAAACTGATTAATATAGTTTAAAATAACTGATAAAATAAACAATCTACCCCAAAAACATCCTCGTTTCAGTCGATGTACATTTTCAAATATGTTCGATTTACGATTGATGCCTGGTGTGATTCCTTTATCTGACACCATTCCAATGTGATATCCCCGAGCAGAGAGTTTCCAGATACTTTTAGAAAGTGATTCATACAAAATAGTCGTCAACAATAAAATAACAATCAGAGGCAACGCTATATAGTGCAGGAAGGATGCGGGAAAAAAGGACAAACCTCAAGGAAATTGCAACAGAATTTGTTTTTACACCGAATTGCTTAAAAAAAATCAGCTGAATTAAAAAAAAAATCCACCAAAATCCCCTTTGCACAAGTGTTCCATATTTGCCCTTGAAGGGGGGAATGAGGGGGAAATCGATTTTTCTGTTTATAAATATTTTTGGAGTTTAAATAGTCGTTTCCAATCAAATCAAGATTGCTGACTTCAGACCTGAATTCAGGTTTCCATTTTTCCACACCCTTATGTTCATTTTCACCCTAAAAGGACGGGGAGGGGGTTAAAACTTGAAATTAAGAGATTGTCGTATTTTTTATCCCTTTCTATGAAATGAATGGTGGTAAATTTCAAAAAAAAGTAAAAAACTTGATTTTACGTATTCAAGTCATCCTAATAAGGGTTTATGCCAGATTTGCCTCTTGCTCACTAATTCATTTTAATTTGAATAAAAATCAAGTAGTTTTGGGCATCAAGCCATGGCTAATTGTAGATAAATCCAAGAGAGATAGTCCGAATGAGTGAGAGGCAAATCTGGCATAAGCCCTTATTAGGATTGTATAAAAACTATATCACTTGATTTGTTGATAGATAAGTCTATCTATCACCCGTCCATGAGTCATTCCTAGGGCAGAACTAAGGTAGATAGTCATAGAACTAAGGGATGAAAGAATTAGACTGACTGAATTAAAATCAAGTAGATGTGGACATCAAGCCATGGCTAATTGTAAAAAAAAAAGGCCAAGACAGATAGTCCAAGTTAGTTAAAGGCAAATCTGGCATAAGCCCTTATTAGGATTGTATGAAAATGATGTCATTTGATTCGTAGATAGATAAGTCTATCTATCATCCGTCCATGCGTCACTCAACCTAGTCCATGCGTCATTCAATTCCTATCAACCTAGAAATGACACCTTAGAATATGAGTCTCAAACAATTTAATTTCAAACCAGTATTCTACAATCCCATCCCCTCTCCAGTTTGCGGTTTCCATTCCTTAGTGCCATTATTTAGCTGATCGAATCACTGGAGCCATCTACCATCGTACTTGCAACATGACTGGGTTCAAGGCTATATATAATGTCTGTTCCGTTTTATTTACTTCCGAAAAAAGACAGAACAACAAACTGGGGTCTAGGAGCGCTGAGCAGAAATATTTTGTGAGATATTGTTTGGATTTAGCTTCTGATTCTGGAAAAAAGCAAATAGTCATTTCTGACTTTCAATGATTTTCTGATCTCCTGTGTTTATTCTACACTTATGCATGCCAACCAAAAAGCAAGTCGAGGTGGAAAAACTCAAGTAATTACCTTTGATCAACCGCATTACTGGAAGGCAAGGTGTATCGTCAGTGCAGAGCCTGCCACAAGTGCATTAACAAATGTTATTGTTGTCCTAGGTGGATTTTAAACGCGCATGAGTTTCCTAGGAGCCATTGGCTTCCTTATGGCAAACTTGGGACTTTCGGAAATCATAAGTAAAGTATACGTGCCTAGTGCTGAGGGAAGTATGTTACAAGGCAAAGCTGTCTCTGGTGCTGTGCTAGGCCGTGGTCGGTTGGAAATAGCCCTTTATGCGAACCTTTTATCCTCAGAACTGAATAGTTGAGTTTTTGATGTCAATGGTATGCTACCAGAATCCCTTGAAAAGGCAAAACAGGGACACAAGTCGCTCCTTGAGGGGGATACCATTGACGGAACACAGGTAGAAGGAGCAGAGCTTATCCATGAAATATTTCATAGTGTAAAAGAACAATTATCCGAGTCCAGAACTGCCCCTCTTTGGTTTCAATATTTGGACCTGCTTAGAATCTTGATAAAGAACCCAAGAGCTGAACGAAGAGGCAATTTTGAGCTTCATCTATAGTCTTTTTTAGAAATGCTTTTTTACTTTGCTGCTTCTGGTCACAATCTTTACACGAAGTCTACTTGGCTGTTCGTGCACCAAGACCCCTTGAAAAGGTATAACAGGCACACGAATTGAGGGAGATACCATTGACAAAGAGCAGATGTCAAAAGCAGCAGAGCTCATCCATGAAATATGTCATAGTTTAAAAGAACAGTTATCCTAGTCCAGAACTGCCTGTCTTTGGTTTCAGTATTTGGACCTGCTTAGAATCTTGAAAAAGAACCTGAGAGCTGAACGAAGTGGCAGTTTTGAACTTTATCTATAGTCTTTTTTAGAAATGCTTCCTGACTTTGCTGCTTCTGGTCACAATCTTTACACGAAGTCTACTTGGCTGTTCATGCAGTCGATTTTTCAGTTGAGGAAAGACAACCAAGAGTAGTGCAGAATGTTACAGGTATACCTGTTCATCCGGAGAACTGACAACTATTGGGCAGCACTTTCTCCTGATTTGGTGATCGAACAAACGTTAATGAGAAGTATGAAAACAAGTGGTGGTCTGACAACAGGTAGAGGCATGACTGAATTGCAACAGACAATTTGGACATCTGGTATGCCCACTTTGGTTGTCGTTAACGAACGCATGCAGAACCTGACTGGCCTTGCAGAGTTGACAATTGAAAATCTCAAAGAAGCGATATGAAAAAGGAGAAATCTGTAACTATGGCTGAGGAGTCATCTGTGATGATGGATAGCAAGAGGGGAATCGTCGAAACAGCTATAATCTTCCAGCGTCTAGCCACAGTGGCTAGCACCAGTGGTTCTGACTGGAATGAGAAACTATCATTCGAGCTTTGTACTTTTCCACCATCTCTCTTTAGTTCGCTGGAGGTGATAACGATAGCCGACAAAGTATCCCTCACAAATGCACCGATGAAAATTGAGGGGAATCGAGGGTCCAGTGACATTGCCAACCTCCCAGATAGTTTTGGGTGGTAACTGGCCAGTCCACAAAATACCGTATACTGTCGGATCCACATACTCTAAGGTGGCGAAATCTTACATAAATTATGTCTCAACACATTTTGCCCAGGCGGTGGTAATTTTTTACTATTACACTGATACACCAACGACAAAAGTTGTACACAGCTAAAGAGAACCATAAGTTTGTCGTGTCCAACCATTGAATTCTCTCCTAACATGAAGATCGTCAAAAGTAAGGAGGAATTTTTGAGAAGTCCCAAAAATAAATAACGCTTCATCGACTTACTAACTGAATGGCTGACGAATTCAGGATCTAAAGTTCTACATGCTCAGAATGATGCCGATGTCTTAGTTTTGCAAACTGCAGTCAGTTGTACTAAAACTTTGTCGACCACTTTGATTGGGAATGATACCGACATATTAGTTTTTCTATTGTACAATGTCAATCCTGAAGCATGTAATGTCTTTATGCAGAAAGACACGCATGAAAATAACCCATGAGTGTATTACATACAAAGGATCAAGAACAAACTATTCGTTTGACGAGGATCTATTCGTTTGCCACGCAATATGTGGCTGCGATACAGCATCTAGACTTCACGGCGTAGGGAAACCAGCAGTGATTTCTTTGTCACTTAAATATAGTACTTTTAAGGATGCTTGCAAGATCTTCATGACACCAGAATCCAACCACCAGCAGATCACCGAGGCTCGAGAGAAAGCTTTGCTCCGCATATACAAAAGGAAAAGTAATGAGAAGACCTTGAAGGATGCCCGAATGCGATTATTTACTCTGTTGGTTACAAGATCAGATACTTTCGTTCAGACAGAGTAGCTTCTGCCAACTTTGGCTGCCGCAAAAAGCCACTTTTACAGGTGAATTATGCAAATAATGAAGTTGAAAGACAAACGTCCAAAACACTAAAGCCGGAAGAGTGGGGTTGGCACCTCTCTTCGTCACGGATATTTATCTTCCAATTATGAAAGATGCTTCAGCAGCAACAGAAAATCTGCTAAAGATGGTACGGTGCCAGTACACCAGCGGGTAGAGTATCTCAGATGCAGCTGACGTCGGAACGGTTTACCCTGCAGCTTTGTCTACGGGGAGTGTAAAGGGACGTTATGTGCTAACGCTGCAGCAAGATAGGATGAGGACGATAACAAATGAGGAATAGGAAGAAGAATAAGTTTCAGACTGAGCTTTAAAATCAAAATATTTTTGGGATTAATTTACCTGAGTTAGAAACGTTCCTTTTTATAACTGGTTGATCTCAAGTTATGACCTCGATTAGAGAATTGGTTTTCAAAAAGTTATACTTATGAACCCTTCATATTACATTGCCCTCAGAGGTGAAAATCAGGTAAATAGTAACAAGAGCCGAGAGCTCATATGGCACTTGTGACGAGGTCGGAATAGCCAAGATCCAAGAGCTGATATGCCACTTGTGACGATGTCAGAACCTAAAATTAGACTCGGTACTAGAGTTATCGATTTTGCTGTTCTTTGTTTATTGGCAATTATTAAAAAGATAAACTTGCAAATACAGTGTTCCTGTAATCTCTTCTTATTCAGTATTGTAACATTTGTCCCACCAAGTTTCATCCCGATCTCTCCACTCTAAAAGTTTTCCAAGATTTTCGGTTTCCCCGTCCAATTCCCCAATGTTACCAGATCAAGTCGGGATTTAACATAAGAGCTTTGAGACACGAGGTCCCTCTAAATATAAAATTTCATTAAGAAACGATAACCCGTTCGTAAGTTAAAAATACCTCATTTTTTTTCTAATTTTTCCTAATTAACCATCCTTCCACTCCATTAGATGGTCTTATCGAGGAAAAACCTATTTCGAATTTAATCTGGTCCGGTCCCTGATACGCCTGCCAATTTTCAGCGATCGCTATATTCATTACGTATTTAGTTTCTGATCTTCTTTATTTAAAAATTGGGGTGGTCCGGGATTTGAACCTGACCCAACTCACACCCTAGGCGAGAATCACACCCCTAGACCAGCAAGCCAAACTTAAGAAGAACAATCATTTGTTTTACGGGCAAATAAAATTCTTCTCAACTATCTCGTTCGCTCGTCCCCCCCCCTCCCAGATGGTCGAATGGGGGAAGCGACTATGTCTAATTTAATCTGGTCTGGTCCCTGATACGCCATCCAACTTCGTCCTAGCTTATCTGGAAGTCCCCGAAGTATCAAAACCAGGGCCGAAAGACAAACAGACCGACAGACGGACAGAAATTGCGATCGCTATATCTTACTTGGTAAATACCAAGTGCCATACCTTTTTGACATCATATTTATCAATGCACTACCTTATCTGATATAAAATGATCCTTTAGTCGCAGCGATCCGTCAAATAATTATTTGCGCGTTTACCCACCCCTCCACCCATTCCATGAAGGTAAAAATTGATACCCTGATACGGAAAACTGGACGTCGTATTAGAATTCATCATGCTTGATTTGACAGGAAGCGACTACTTAAACTCCAAAACATTTACAAAGACAAAAATCGAATTTCCCTCTTCATTTCCCCCTTCAAGGGCAAATTTGGGACACTTGATTTTAGCAAGAGAGATTTTTGCAAGAGTGGATTTTTTGTGTAATTTATCTGTTTTTGTTTTGTTTTTGTTTTTTATTTTGGTTTAGAAAAAAATTCTCAAAAAACTCCTCTATGCTTTTGCTGGGAGAACTGGACTCCCTTGCGAAATATTCAACTCGCTTTTTTCTGGCACACTAGCACTCTGGGCTTTGGTAGAGTTGTTATACTTCCAGAGTTTGGAGGGGTTTTCAGCAATAAGGAATATATTTTTCTGGATCAGTCTTAACTAATGGTTTTTTAGCTTCTTGTTAAATTTCCGTTTCGTACTATATTAGGAGAACATGTTATATTAGGAGAAAATTAATATAACAACTCTTTGATAATTAATAACAAATAATATAATATATAAGGAAGATTTTAGAAAATGATTAATATTTCCATTTCGTATTTGTAAATACTACAAATATTTTCTTTTGTACTTATTATAACACAGAGAATATACATATATTCTCTTTATATAGAATATAACATATTATAACATAGAGAATAAACATAAAATTACAGTAAAATTAAATTTTAAACTGATGAGCTTTTAGCGATTAATATCATTATATGTCAAATATTCAGTTTAATTTTATTAGTTCTTTCCAGGACTGTTCAAGACAAATATAGCTTCATTACAAACAAGAGTTTGGATACTGCCCCCTTCCCTAACCGTAAAAGTCTGAAGCTTACTTCGTCATTGGGGCTTCACGGAAAACGAACTATATTACAATAGTTTTCTTAGAGCAATGCAGCATTGAAAATGAAAATAAGTTATTAAATTAAAATCTTAAAATGACGATCTTTAAACAATTAATATCATTTTATATCAAACCCTAAGTGCGATTTCATTTGTAGTTTCCAAGACTGTTCATGACACATATAGCTTTCAGCAAAGCGCCAATGACGCAGTAGGTTTTAGACTTTCACAGTGAGAAAAGGAGGCAAACTCCAAACTCTTGTTTGTAGTGACTTTTGTTGGTTTCAAGCTTGATTTACATATTAAATTGTTTCACTCGTTTTAAGATTTATTCATTCATTTATATTAGTACCTATTGTATGTTTGTTTGCCATGATTATTTATTTTCGTTCGTTTTGGGTTTCATTTATTCTTCAATAGGAAAATATTTTTATTCGTTTTAAGCTTTAGTTGCATATTTAGCTTAAGCTTTACTTGTTTTAACATTTGTTTATTCGTTTATATTAGTACATGTTGTATGTTTTTTAATATGATTGTCTGTATAATTTCTGTTCGTTTTCGGTTTCATTTATTCTTTAATATTAATTTCTGGTTGTTTTGAGTTTGAGGTACTGTAGGTTTCCATTTCTTCCGATCCTTCGTTTAATATGGCCTTTACTTTCCTTTAAAAGCCTTTTTTTGGAAAGTTTTTTTTAATTAATTACTATAAAGGAGTCTTGAAATACTGTTTGTAGAAAAAAATTCAAGAAAAGGAAAAAACCAATTAATAATGTGATCTAAAATTACTAATAAAATAAACACTTGTTAACGAAATTCCATTCCAAAAATTGTGGCAACTAAACCCTGGCCATCCATACCCCCCTCTCCCCAAAAAAAAACAACTTATTAACATTATTTTATTCCAAAAACTTACTGGAGCTGATCCCTGATCCTCCATGGCAAAATACCCCTCCCTCCCCCGAAAATATTATCAATGATAAACCATGGGTCCTTAAATCCTCGTTTCAGTGGATTTTCATTTTCAAATATGTTCAATTCGAATATCTGTTATGATCGATGTCTGGTGGGATTCCTTTATCTGATACCATTTGGATATGATATCTCCGATACTCGATATCATTGCAATTCAATGTCAAATGTTTTCGATTCGAATATCGCATGCTCGATATTCAAAATATTGTCTTTTCAGTTTATAGTGGATAAGGTATATAGCAAGACAAAGGACAACAGAAAGTAAATAATTGACAAGATAGTGAAATTAATACTCTTTAAAAAATAAACTTTCTTCTACGAAAAGTGAAGAAAAAAACTTTGTAATAAGAAAAACTAAGCAGAATGTTGTTCATGTTTCATAATTTTTCCTTTAACAATTATTTTAAATACCGCTTCAAATGTTAAGCATTAAGTGTGGTAACGGATGAACTTTTTTACACTTACGTAATGGAAATTTTTGGAATATTGAAAATTTCGTGATTCAAACCACATTTTGTACTAACCTTAAGCCTTTCAGCAACTTGTTTGGAGAGAGGGGCAAGAAATCCCCATCTGGAAGGTCTGAAGGCATGAAGCACCCTTGACGACAAAGGAGGATTTCTGAGTAGCCTTTAGTAGAATCTTTGAAATCATGCTCAGAGGGAAGTAGAAGAAGGAACAGACAGCCTCCGGGAAGAATTGTAAACTATCCAATTTGTTCATTCTCAATCAACTTAAAAAACTCATTCAACTTTTCATCTGATGGCTCAAAGAGGCTTAGAAAACTAGGACATTGAAACGTATTCCTTTAGGCATCTTACCTCCACCCTAAACAAAGACCTACCACCCCTTCCTAATAATAAACCACTGTATTATGAAGTAAATCATTTCAGTTAAATGGAGCATTAAAATAAGCGCCAAAAAAGTTTGGTGAAATAAGAAGGGAGATGTTACCTAGCAATGTCCTCCCAGACAATTTGATCCCCGCTGAAAGTTTTCCCTGAAATATCCCACCGTAACATTCTCTCCATATGTAAAATTGTGCATCCAAAAAGAAAGACAAATAAAAATAATTATGTATTTAAATGTATATAAATTATGTATATAAATTTTTAAATCTGATTTACGTGTGGAGTTGCTCAGTAGGTATGCTTTTGTAACAGATTAATTATATCTTCAGTAGTTTATTTTTCTGTATTTTTTATGTGTTGTTTTTGGGGTTTTATATTGTAGTGTTTCGTAATTTATTTTTCATGTTGGTTTCGGTAAATGGTCTCATGCTCCATACTCTTTTTCTTTTTATTATTTTAGAACATCCTCGTAAGCTCCGCTTTTGTTGTGCTATTATACAGAAATGATTCTTTTCAATAAAATTGTTCTACTACTACAACAGGAAAATTCTCTCCAGGAAATTTCCCCCCGGAAGACCCCTTCCCGCAGAAAGCTCCCCCATAAATAATACCATATGTTTCCCGATAACAGATACTATCTGAAAACAATGGACAAATTGGAAAAACATTACAGCCCTTTTCCTAGGGGCTGTAAGTAGTCATGTCATTCCCAGAGGTACATACATTGGATCTTTCAATTATGATGAACCAAATGGCTATCTCAAATTTTATTTGGATGTCTTTGGAAGAAAAAAGGGCATAGTAAGGGGGCTAGTTGCTCTCCATTCTAACAGGTCACTTAAAAGAGCACTTAAACTTTTAATTTTTGTTCGAATAAGCCCTCTCCCAATTTTCTAAGACCCTTGTTTCGAACTATCATCCCGGGGGAAACAAAAAGCAAAAAATAACTGACAACACAAACCCATCATCTTTAAATAACGACCAAGACCATAATACCTTTCCATCATAAAAATAACAAATCTGGGATTGTTTTAATTTATCATCTTCAGTGTTAAAGATCTCATTTAATTGTAAGTTTTATTTCATTTTTATGTGTAGTTTTTTCAGGACGGCTCTTGGATATAAAGCCGAAATATTCCTAGGCTTTAAAAAAATTCACTGTCTTAGGTAAATTCCCTGATGTTTTACTTGTTGTTGTATTATCCATGATCATTCTTTGACAAAAAATTTCGGGGGGGTTTTCCGCGTGGGATGGCGGAGGGAGGGTCCTGGAAGGAAACGGCAGTTCCCGTCTTTGAGACTGTCGGCTGACATTGAGACTCGCAAGATTATTATAAGGTATCGAATGACCATAAACAGTAAGGGGATTTCATTCAAATCATGATGAATTTTTTAGGCTGTTATGATAACTCAACCCTATTTTCTCTCGCGGCTGGGGGATCGAACTGAACATTTCAGGAATTTTTCTTTGTAGGGGAAGAGGAAATAATAGGATTTAAAATTACATGCTGGGGGAAAGACAAAAATTTTTTTCTCTGGTACTTACAAAAGAATATACGTTCTCTAATATAATCTCTTTGATTAATTTTTTGTAAATGGAAAAGCAGTGTGGTCTAAGAAATTATTCAATTTTCCCCCTTTTTTTTGAATGCCTGTCTTCCGACATACGCTTCTGCTAGTAATGGTATACTACCAGTTATACTTAGTTTTACTTTAGTTAGTCAACTGGGGATCGGCTCCACTTTGGATTAAGACTCAATTTAAACTGGAATAGACCCCAAGATTCTTGAGAACGTTCAAATTCTTGGAAACCATGAAGAGCGTGCTAATAAGATTATAATCTAACAAAAAATAGAATCACAACCTAGCAACAAAGAACTAGCTAAGTTCGTTACTAGGATTTCCATAATCAAAGCAAAGTAGGAGGGATCAACGGTACTCAACTATATTGGTATAAAGAAAAAAGTGTGATATCGATCAGGTTCTTGAAAAAAATATCTGGACATATTCAGTGAGCAAAATCAGATAATATTTTAAAAGATCAGTAAAGCGAAAACCAATAAAAAAAATTAATTTGCAGTGAATTAAAAATGGAATAATCCTCTTACACCCAAAGATATTTCTTTGTCGAGGAGGTTCATAGATATTAGTGAAAGGGAGTAAACTAATTGATACCTGATTATATGATGAAAAATGCCTCCCAACCTTAGAGCACCACGGTCCCACAAACCCTCCCTCAGCAAGTGTTCTATAATCATAGTGTGTAAATTTTCATAATACTGTCAATAGAGAAGAAGTCATTCCAGAATTCCTCTCTTTTTTGAGGAGGAGGTAAATAGTTTTCCACGAAGGAAGAAATATTTCTTTTGGATATTTCCCAGCCTTACAGCCCTAGAAACCCTCCCTCGACTGGTGTTCCATGATCATAGTGTGCATGTTTTCATAATATTGTCAATAGAGAAGAAGTCATTCAAGAATTCCTCTCTTTTTTGGGGAGGGGACAATAGTTTTCCACGAAGGAAGAAATATTTCTTTTGGATATTTCCCAGCCTTACAGCCCTAGAAATCCTCCCTCGACTGGTGTTCCATGATCATAGTGTGCATATTTTCATAATATTGTCAATAGAGAAGAAGTCATTCCAGAATTCCTCTCTTTTTTGGTGGGGAGGGGGGGGGGGCAATAGTTTTCCCGAAGGAAGAAAATTTCTTTTGGATATTTCCCAGCCTTACAGCCCTAGAAACCCTCCCTCGACTGGTGTTTCATGATCATAGTGTGCATATTTTCATAATATTGTCAATAGAGAAGAAGTCATTCCAGAATTCCTCTCTTTTTTGGTGGGGAGGGGGGGCAATAGTTTTCCACGAAGGAAGAAATATTTCTTTTGGATATTTCCCAGTCTTGCAGCCCTAGAAACCCTCCCTCGACTGGTGTTCCATGATCATAGTGTGCATATTTTCATAATATTGTCAATAGAGAAGAAGTAATTCCAGAATTCCTTTCTTTTTTAGGGAGGGGGCAGTAGTTTCCCACGAAGGAAGAAATATTTCTTTTGGATATTTCCCAGCCTTACAGCCCTAGAAACCCTCCCTCAACTGGGTTTCTATGATCATAGCGTGCATATTTTCATAATATTGTCAATAGAGAAGAAGTCATTCCAGAATTCCTCTTTTTTTTGGAGGGGGGGCGATAGTTTTCCACAAAGGAAGAAATATTTCTTTTGGATATTTCCCAGCCTTACAGCCCTAGAAACCCTCCCTCGACTGGTGTTCCATGATCAAAGTGTGCACATTTTCATAATACTGTCAATAGAGAAGAAGTCATTCCAGAATTCCTATCTTTTTTTAGGGAGGGGCAATAGTTTTCCACGAAGGGAGAAATATTTCTTTTGGTTGTTTCTAGCACTAGAGCCCCACAAACTTTCTCTAAACTGGTGTTCTATGATTAGAGCGTACATATTTTCATAATATCGTCAGTAGAGGAGACGTCATTCCAGAATTCCTCTCTTTTTTGGGGAGGGGGCAATAGTTTCCCATGAAGGAAGAAATATTTCTTTTGGATATTTCACAGCCTTACAGCCCTAGAAACCCTCCCTCGACTGATGTTCCATGATCATAGTGTGCATATTTTCATAATATTATCAATAGAGAAGAAGACATTCCAACTTTCCTCTCTTTTTTGGAGGGGAGCGGGACAGCAGTTCCCCACGGAGGAAGAACTTTTTCTTTTGAATATTTCCCAGCCTTACAGTCTCGCAAACCCTCATTCAACTGGTGTTCAATGATCAGAGCGTACATATTTTCATAATATTGTCAATTGAGAAGAAGTCATTCCAAAATTCCTCCCTTTTTTGAGGGAGGGGGCAATAGTTTCCCACCAAGGAAGATATTTTTTTGGGATATTTCTCAGCTTTGCAGCCCTAGAAACCCTCACTCAACTGGTGTTCTATGATAAGAGCGTACATATTTTCAAAGTATAGTCAATAGAGAAGAAATCACTCCGGAATTCCTTTCCTTTCTTTTTTTTTTGGGGGGGGGGAGAATAGTTTCCCACGTAAGAAGAAATATTTCTTTCGGATATTTCCCAGCCTTACAGCCCCACAAACCCTCACTCAACTGGTGTTCTATGATCAGAAAGTACATATTTTCATGATATTGTCAACAGTGAAGAAGTCATTCCAGAATTAATATCTTTTTTGGAGGGGGGCGGGACAGCAGTTCCCCACGGAGGAAGAACTTTTTTTTTGAATATTTCCCAGCCTTACAGCCTCGCGAACCCTCATTCAACTGATGTTCAATGATCAGAGCGTACATATTTTCACAACATGGTCAATAAAGAAGAAGGCATTCCAACGTTCCTCTCTTTTTTTTGGAGGCGGGGGCGGGGCAATAGTTTCCCATGGAGGAAGAACTATTTCTTTTGGATATTTCCCAGCCTTATAGCCAAACAAACCCTCACACAACTGATGTTCAATGATCAGAGCGTACATATTTTCATAATATTGTCAATAGAAAAGAAGTCATTCAAGAATTCCTTTCTTTTTTAGGGGAGGGAGGGGGGAATAGTTTCCCACAGAGGAAGAAATATTATTTTGGATATTTTCCAGCCTTAAAGCCCCATAAATCCTCACTCAGCTGGTGTTTCATGATCAGAGCGTACATATTTTCATAATATTATCAATAGAGAAGAAGTCATTCCAGAAGTGCCATCTTTTCTTTGGAGGGGGGCATTAGTTTCAAACGGAGGAAGAAATATTTCTTTTGGATGTTTTCCAGCCTTACAACCCCAAAACCTTCACTCATTAGAGCGTACATATTTTCACAATATTGTCAATAGAGAAAAAGTCATTCTAGAATTCATCACTCTTTTTTGGGAGGGGGGAAATGGTTTCCCAAGAAGGGAAAATATTTCTTTGAGATATTTCAAAGTCTTACAGCCCCTACAGCCCTCACTCAACTGGTTTTCTATGATCAGAGCATATATATTGTCATAATATTGTCAATAGAGAAGAAGTCATTCCAGAATTCTTCCTTTTTTGGGGAGGTGGGCAATAGTTCCCCACGGAGGAAGAATTATTTATTTTAGATATTCCCCAGCCTTACAGCCCCACAAACCCTCACTCAACTGGTGTTCTATGACCAGAGCGCACATACTTTCATAATATTGTCAAAAGAGAATAAGTCACTCCAGAATTCCTCTCTTTTTTTTGGGAGGGTGGCAATAGTTTCCCACATAAGAAGAAATATTTCTTTTAAATATTTCCGAGCCTTACAGTCACACAAACCCTCACTCACCTGGTTTTCTAGGATCAGAGCGTACATATTTTCAAAATATTGTCAATAGAAAAGAAGTCATTCCAGAATTCCTCTCTGTTTGGGGGAGGGGGCAATAGTTTCCCAAGGAGGAAGAAATATTTCTTTAGGATATTTCCCAGCCTAACAGCCCAAAAAAAAACCTCCCTCAACGGGTGTTCTATGATCAGAGCGTACATATTTTCATAATATCGTCAATAGAGAAGAAGTCGTTCCAGAATTCACTCTTTTTTGGGGGGTGGGGGGGCAATAGTTTCCCATGGAGGAAGAAATATTTCTTCTAGATATTTCCCAGCCTTACAGCCCCATAAGCCCACATATTACAGCCCACAGTCCACATATGTTGGGGGGGGGGGCTCGGATAGAAACTACAGGAATTTATTTTGGGGATGGGCGAATTCGAAAAGATAGGTGACTACAAAAAGTGCAGAGAAATCAGAAATCTATGGAATTCGGTAATATTCTCTTTTAGGGTAACAGGGAAAATACGAAAATCTCCCCCTTCCCAAATTCTTAAAAACAGCTTTTTTTATATATTCACTAAAAGCAATGGGAACAATCCCTACCCCCCTCCCTACATATTCGTGAACTAGCAACAATGCCAGTGCCTGGATAGAGCCCTAGGCTAGAAACGAAAGTTTTCTGATTTTGTAGGTTTGCATTAATTTGAAGATTTATTTTCAATGAACGGTTGGTTCATAATCATAATGTGAATTTAAAAAAAAAAAAAAAAAAAAAAAAAAAAAAAAAAAAAAAAAAAAAAAAAAAAAAAAAAACACAAAAAAAAAAAACAGTGGACTTTTACATATAGTCTAGGGCTTTATTCAGATTAGAGCAGAGGGGATGCAATTGTGACAGTACCGATTACTATATTCGAAAAGAATGTTGAATGGGGAATTATGTATTTACTTTTTCCATCTGATTCCTGTGTTACAAGACAATACTACCTAAAATTTGGAGGGAGCAGGGGGTCAAGATGCTGCCTACCTTTGCGGTTGGCTCCAAACTAGAAGACTATGTCATTATAAAAATCAACTAACTTACTTCGTTGTAGCTGCTAGATGATAAAGTCATTGGTAGTTAAAAATCCAACGAAACCATGATAAAATCGTCAGAATTGTAACTTTGACATCCTGACGTAAAAAAATTACTGTTCAGTAAATTTTTAGTTTTAGCATAGCTTGTAACGAACTAATTGGAAACTGAATTCAAAACTCAAGCAGGTAGATGTAGTGAGTTCAAAGATATTCAAATGGGAAGAATCCTTCTTTAGACCGTAAGGAACAATAAAACAACAGCCGAAGGGTATTTGGTTTTACGCATACAAATAAGAAAGTAAGCTAACGAATAACGATCTGCTTCAAACCCACCTTGTTCTACCACTAAAACCTAGTGATCAAGCAGAAGGGGTTTACGTGTGCCGTGATCCAAAAGATCAGGGCGACTACAGAAATGTTCCCAGAGAGGGTGAGGGGTAGCTATGCTAAGTTTTTAGGGGGGTGTAAGGTTTAAAAATAACCTTTTTTTTACAAGCAAACGATCAGAATTTCCAAGACACTGCAAATGTTTGACCTTTTGGATACTTGTTGCCTTCTAGAAGGACGGGAGAGCAGTCTTTCATTTAAGATGTCAATGTAAAAAGGTGTTACGGCAGACTTCAGGTTGAACTAAGATTTATACATCCCTCAAACCGGGCACGATACCCTATCTCGCTAGGTTCCCGAGATATTTGCCCAACAATTTTTTTTTTTTTTTGCATTATGATTTGTTGGACTAAACCTATTTCCAGGGAAGTAGCGATGTAAACCGAGAGAAACCATGTATACCGGGCTACCAGAATAGTTTATCTGCATTATCTAGGGAACAGATTGGGGAATCAAGTTCAAACTTTCAAGGAGTGCTGGAGGCGAGTGGACCTCAGACTTTTATTTCCTTTTCTCTCTTCCTGTAATGCTTGGGAAATTAAACTTGTTTTTAAAAAAAAAACAATCTTCTTGTGTCTCGAGGGCCCACAAAATTGGGTCCGGTTAAAAGAACTGGTTTTTAATGAATGCCTTGTAACTTAATACTTTTTCAACCATCAAAGCTGATTTGAATGCCTTATTATGTCTAAAACTAAATTCCTAGGTCCGTTTTCGTGTTTTTCGTCTAATTTCATCCGGTTTTTATTGAAAGTCTCTGCATCATGGCAGTCTAGCTACTTCGTAATGAAATATTTCAACTCCGCCTATGAAAAAGAAAAATTTATAAAAAAAATATTACTCAATTTAAAAGACCAATTTTATCTGAATTATTCTACATTTTAGCTGGTTTTCCTATGTATGAAGAGTTTTACGTCAAGAAAAGGCACAACTGTACAGGGGCGTAGCTACAGTATCTTTATTGGGGGAGGGGGGCAAGAGGTGGTGTCATTCAAGTGATAGTGAAGAAAAGTAACTATTAAACAAACATGGTACTTGGTAAATTTAAAAACTTTACACCATACATTATAAAGGTCGGAAGAGCCAAGAGCTCATATTATAAATTATAAATAAGGTCGGAACATTATAAAGGTCGGAAGGCATGAGCTCTAGCAAAATTCTAAGAATCAATAGATTGATTTGAAAGGAAAATCAGAGACTTAATGCCGATCGGGATTTGAAATAAGAGCTCTGAGTCACGAGGTCCTTCTAAATATCAAAATTCATTAAGATCCAATCACCCACTCGTAAGTTAAAAATAAATCATTTTTTCTAATTTTTCCTCTCCCTTCACCCCCCCCCCCCCAGATGGTAAAATCGGGGAAAAGACTTTATCAAGTCAATTTGTGCAGGTCCCTGATACGCCTATCAATTTTCATCGTCCTAACACGTCCAGAAGCACCGAACTAGGCAAAGCACTGGGCCCCCCTAACTCTTCCAAAGAGAGCGGATCCAATCCGGTCAATCACCTATCTATGACATTTGCTTATTCTACCCACCAAGTTTCATCCCGATTTCTCCACTCTAAGCGTTTTCCAAGATTTCCGGTTTTCCCCTCCACTCCCCCCAATGTCACCAGATCTGATCGGGATTTAAAATAAGAGCTCTGAGACATGAGTTCCTTCTAAAAATCAAATTTCATTACGATCCGGTCACCCGTTCTTAAGTTAAAAATACCTCAATTTTTCTAATTTTTCCGAATTAACATCCTCTCCAACTCCCCTAATGAGAGCGGATTCAGTTCGGTTGTGTCAATCACGTATCTAGGACTTGTGCTAATTCTTCCCACCAAATTTCATCTCGATCTCTTCACTCTTAAGTGTTCCGAGATTTCCCATTTTCCCCTCCAACTCCCCCAATACCACCAGATACGACCGGGATTTAAAATAAGGGCTCTGAGACATGAGTTCCTTCTAAATATCAAATTTCATTAAGATCCGATCACCCATTCGTAAGTTAGAAATACCTCATTTTTTCAATTTTTCCTCTCCCTCTAGCCCCCCAGATGGCCGAATTAGGGAAACGACTGTTATCGAGGCAAACTGTGCAGGTTCCTGACACACCTACCAATTTCCATCGTCCTAGCATGCCCAGATGCACCGAACTCGCCAAAGCACTTGAAATCCCCCCAACTCCCCCAAAGAGAGCGGGTCCCTTCCAATTATGTCAATCACGTATCTAGAACTTGTGCTTATTCTTCCCATCAAGTTTCATCCCGATCTCTCCAATGTAAGCGTTTTCCAAGATTTCTAGTTTCCAAGATTTCTATTTCTCCCTCCAACCCCGTATGTCCTCGGATCCAATTCGAATTGAGTATGGAGCATCTGAGACATAAAATCTTTCTATATATCAAGTTTCATTAAGATCCGATCACCCATTCGTAAGACAGAATTTCTATCTTCCCCCCAATGTCACCGGATCTGGTCGGGATTTAAAATAAAAGCTCAGAAGCACAAAAACCTTTTCAATATCAAATTTCATTAAGATCTGATCACCCGTTCGTAAGTTAAAAATACATCATTTGCTCTAAATTTTACGAATTGACCCCTCCCCCCAACTCCCCCAAAGAGAGCGGATCCGGTCCAGTTATGTCAGTCACGTATCTTGCACTTTGTGCTTATTCTTCCCACCAAGTTTCATCCTGATCTTTCCACTTTAATCGTTTTGCAAGATTTCCAGTTCCTCCCCCCCCCCCAAACTCCCCTCAATGACACCGGATCCGGATGGGATTTAAAATAAAATATCTTATTACGAGGTCCTTCTAAATATGAAATTTTATTAATATCTGATCACTTCTACGTAATTTAAAAATACCTCATTTTTTTAATTTTTCAGAATTACCACCCCCCCCCCTCCAAAAGAGAGCAGATCCGTTCCGGCTGTGTCAATCACGTATGTAGAACTTCTGCGTATTATTCCCACCAAGTTTCATCCCGATCCCTCCACTCTAAGCGTTTTCCAAGATTTTTGGTTTCCCCCTCCAACTGCTCCAATGTCACCAGATCCGGTTGAGATTTAAAATAAGAGCTCTGAAACACGATATCCTTCTAAATATCAAATTTCATTGGGATCTAATCACCCGTTCGTAAGTTAAAAAACCTAATTTTTTTCTATTTTTTCCGAATTAACCGCCCCCCCCCTCACTCCCCTGAGATTGTCTAATCGGGGAAACGACTATTTCTAATTTAATCTGGTCTGGTCCCTGATACGCCTGACAAATTTCATCGACCTAGCTTATCTGGAAGTGCCTAAACTAGCAAAACCGGGACAGATAGACCGACAGAATTTGTGATCGCTATGTTTCACTTGGTAAATACCAAGTGCCATAAAAACAACAACCACAAAACCTAACCTTCTGAAGTGAACGTTTCGAAGTGAAATTGAAGACAGGCAAAATCTCTTGCAAGGCAAAGGATACTTATTCAATCTAATTGGTAAATTTTCTTTCATGGATTTCTCTTTTTTTTTTCCTTTTTTTTTGATTCAGTGCCTTTTCTCCTCTTGCAGAGGTCACTTCAGAAGGTTACATTTTGTTTGTTTGTTTTTTTGTTTGTTTTTTCTCTCTCTTTTGAGCACTGAGGACGACTTGGCGGAGGTCCTTGTCGAAATATTTTCTTGATTTTCGTCTTCATATTTTGCTACGAACTAAAAAAATCTTCGTTTTTTCTCCTATTTGTTTCTTTTTTCATTTATTATTTCCTCTCTTGGCTTCATAAGCGTAAACAAGCTTTTCTGATTGGTAAATGTTGTATATACTTGGCTTTTTTCAGCCAGATTCAGCACTAATACTGCAGTACACATGACCCTCCACTTCCCCCAACCCCCACGCCCAGCACAGGATGGTCAGTCTCATTATTGAACTAATCTCTATTCTAATAGCCTCGGGTATCGTCCTATTCATTTGCTCATAATTTCGAATGGATTTTGACTCCGTAAGATTTAATCTGTTTTACTAAACTTTTAATATACACGATTTATTGAAATATTATTTATGATTTTTAATTAAATTGATTTGTTCGTGGGTTCACCATATTAATGAATATGCTATTTACATTAATAAATAGCGTTGATATCAGTGGACCACATAAAGGCGAAACAAAAATCATAGGTAGCGCAATAGCACTGTCTATGTAAAGATACAGGATAAGTCGAAGTATTACCACATATTGTGTGACATTATACTGTGACATATTCCTCATATTTAAATGGCGACTGTATTTTAGATTTGAAAGTAACCGAAAAATAAAGTTAGAACTATTAACTTGTCCGTTGGACATTGCTTGATAAAGAATATACAGAAAATCTGAACAAGTCTTGGCATCATTGCGGCAGAAACTTTAAATCAATTAAAAGTTGACAGGGATGCCAATTGGAAGGGAAAGGTGACTCCTAGACTTTGAAAATTACCTTCCCCTTTGTATCTTTGTTTTAAAAAACGAATTCGATAAAAATTACATAAATTTTTCTTGTGAAAATAAGGGTACTTTCACATGGAAAAATTTCCACGGAGGAGATTTCTGGCATGATTTATATTAACTCTCTGTCAAATTAAAGTATGCTAAAGAGAATTTTTCAGGTGGAATCGTCCGCAAGAAATTTTCTAAGGTAAATTTTCAGCGAGGATGGAATAATCCGGCAAAATCTTCCAGGGAGGGGGGGTATTTTACGCGGGTGGAATTTTCCATGGAGGAATTCTCCGTGGGAGAACCTTCCATGGAGGGGGAACCGGATTCTCAGGCACTGTTTGAAAAACGATCAGAAATTAAATTAAAAAACAAGTTTTTTAAACTGAATTTAAGGAGCAACATTAAAACTTAAAACGAACGGATATTATTTCATATGTGAGGGGGGGGGGTTTGAAAATCACGTGACTTCCCCTCTGACTTCCTTAAACTGCATCTTCTTATTTGTCGTCTTGACTGCTGAATACATCCCCTTCTTGAACGATTCCTAAGAAAGTCCCTCCTTTAGACGTTTTACTGCCTTCGATTTACTCTTTCTGTTTGTTACGTCAAGGCAATTTTGTAACGCAAGGTTTTATAAGTTTCTGCGACCTTTTTCGCGCTAGTACGTACCGTCTCACATGTCCACAAATTAAAATAAAAGCTAATTTCCTTAGTTATTTCGGTAATTTTTTTATTTGAAAAATGAGGGGAGGGGAGGGAGCTACATGGAAGGAACTTTCCTTGAAGGAATTTGTCATGGGAGAAGATAAATTTCATTAAGGGGGCGCAGGATTTTCTAGCATTATTTTATGAAAAACAATGAAAAAATAAATCTGAAAAAGTCTTTTCAGCTGAAAGTAAGGAGCAGCATTAATATACATTTCTGGAGGGAGGTTTCACTGAATATCTTTTTATGTCTATAATTCCCTTCACAAGCAAAGCTCGTTCTCCTAGTTCTGCATGATAAAACTGATAACAATAGAGAAAGATAATGGGTTAGTACCGCTAATACGTGCATACAACATTTATTGTGAGAAAAACATACATAGGCCTATTTTGTTTAAATTCACTTTATTCTACTCTCATCAGATATTTTGTACAGCACGCTGATGCAGAGATAAATGTCTAACAAGTAGCGTTGGCGTATTTTGAATTGCGACTAATTTCAGTCATAATTCTTAGCACATTTATGTCAATTCTTTTTAAGAGCTGGTAGAAAAACAAAAACAGCAAGAAGTCAGCATGGTATAAAACATATAGGCAGTACTACATTTACGGGAAAGTATCTGAATCCGGAAACGTCTATTGCAACTTCGAACCTTTGATAGGGAAAGCTGTAAGGGGGTTATGGGTTGGGAGTTGAATTAGGAACATGTTTGCAGTACTGCAAATGCCATTCATCTTAGAATTTAAGCTCAAATAAAATATTGTATATATACAAAAATATTGTCAATATTTGCAAAAATATTGACAATATTGTCAATATATACAAATATAATGTCAATATATACAAATATTTTTGTATAATATATACAAAAATAATGACACAATATTGTCAATATATACAAAAATATTGTTTAAGCATTACACAGAGTAGCATTTTGAAGCAAGGTTGAAAACAGTTTTTTCTCTAAAATCAAGAAACCTAACTTTTTTTCAAAACCCAACCTCCCATTTTATCCATCCCATTTTGCCTCCAACCTTCCATTTTGCCTCCGACCTCCCATTTTGCCCATGCCTGTCGCATAGTACGCTATTCGTTTGGATTTTGACAAGCCTCTTCTTCCAAAATACCCCTCCAATAGAAATGAACTTCAAGTAAAATTTTCTTGTCCGTGTCCCCAAATGTTGTTACACTTATCATAGTGCTGTTGTCCGTTTTGTGCATCTCTGTTGAAAAATATCAAATTCTGAGTAGAAAAAAGATTTTAGCTTGTTTCCCATTGATCATGAATATGAAGAATACAGATAAAAAAAATCCATAAAACAATTACAAATATTTCAACCTGACCGTTAGAATCGAGGGGTTTCTCAATCTTTGGCACTACCTCGTTCAGGTGCCATTTTTTCCATCATGCATGGCCTACTTTCGCACTACTATGGCTCTTCGTGCCAAAAAAGACCACCCAGTGTGACACGTGATAGCTGGTGAACACGCTTTTTGAAAGTGAACAACCCCTTCATTAGAGTAAGGACTAAAATGTTTCATTGCAAATTTGACAAAACATTTACAAATAACCATTATGCAAGGTTTAAAAGAAGCAAACAAACCCGATTCTCCTTTTGGTGACTTTTAGGGTTCTACCATGTTACCCAGCTTGATAATTGCATGCTGACGAGCTTTTTTAACTCAATTCCACTAAAACTCTTAAGAGATGTATGCATGGCAACTCAATTCCACCGAAACTGATTTATAAGAGGTGTGCGCATGGTAACCGTCAGACAGAGCTGGGCACAAGTACGCACGCATTAATTTATTTCAGGGGTGGGTGGGCAAAATGAAAAACGCATAATATACGGATAGTACGTGGAATATTATAAATAATAAGAATAACCGCCAGAGCCTCGCGATTCAACAGGGAAGTCAAAATCGCGAGTGCGCCATCTGGCATGCCAGTTCGTTTTCCATCTAATTCACCTGTCTATAGAGCCTGCACCTGGCATATATTTTCCAATGGATAAAAACATTTAGTAGGGGTGGGGAATAGGAGTGTTGGTGTAAAGGAGTAAGAGATTTTGCACAAATAGGAATAGGGAGTAACTAAGCATATCAGCTACCTCTTATTCAAATCACTTCATTGCTTAAACTCAATCTTTTTAGATGAGCAATCTGATCTTAATCTACGCAATGTCAAGTGCCAAGGTAGATCAAAAGACGCTCTGTGTTGCCAGGCTATCAAAATGGTGTATCTACAATATACCAGGAACAAACCGGGGTATCAAGTTGGAACTTTCAGGGAGTGTGTAAGGGCAGGGTTAGCGAACGTTGAATTATGACCTGAAGGAGAGGATAGAGCAAAACAGGGGGAAGGGGCAAATAGACCTTCAATCTTAACATGAGGGAGGAGGCAGGGGTCTTAAAGCTTTAGTCAATAGTCTGCTTTATTATTTTATTTTTTTTTTACAATGAGCTTCTGTGGATTAGAGTCTATTCCCGGTGAAGTAGCGATGTAAACCAGAAGAGACCGAGTGTATCAGGTTATCTAAAAAGTATATATGCATTATCTCAGAAAAAGTTAGGAATATTAAGTTCAAAGTTTCAAGGGGTGCTGAAGGGAAGGAATGCGGACCTCGAATTTGGACTTAGGGAGAGAGGCAGGGGTAAATCGAAACAAAACACTGAGCCAGGTTATCGAAATTGCATATATGAAACACATCAGAAATGACTTGTGGGGATCGAAATGAAAATTTTGGAGCGTTGGAGAGAGGAGCCAAGGAGACTTCACATTTTCTACTTAGAGGGATAGGATATAGAGATATAAAATTATGTGTCTTCAATTCACACAAAAATTCTGCATTGTTAGCCCATCGGAACTTTGGGTCTGTTCAAGGTGAAGCAGTGAGGTAAATCAAATGACAGTACATTCAATCAGATTATAAAATTGGCGCATCTGTGATGCCTCGGGAACGAATGCGGAGATTGAGTTAAACTTTCAGGGCGAATTGGGGGAAGGCAAGAGAACTTCATATATCAAATTTGGAAAAAGGGTACCAAAACATTTCTTTCCTGGATATTGGCTCTCCCGCAAAAAGGGAAATTTTTTTCTTAAAAGATGAAACATGCCCATAAGCTATTGGGTCATCTTACACACAGATAAAATAATTGTTTCACTCGAAACTCTACCAGAATTTGTTTTTCTCGATCTGGGACTCCAATACTTTTGTTCAGAACAGTTCCTTGGCTTTGAATGTTTTCGACCACTCAAGACCAAAAGACTAAAAGACTCGAGATGCACAAAAAGGGGGAATTGAATTTGGTTTTTCCAATTAGCTTAAAAATAGCATTCATAAGTAAATTATGAAACTTATTCTAATACTACTACTACTACTAACAACTCACCGCAGCACTAAACCACCTGAGGCCAACAAAGCTACGCACGCTCCTCTTCCATCCCAATCTATTCAAAGTCTCCCTCTTTACACCCTGATAGGAAGTCCCCATTTTCTTTCAATCTTTTTTTGACATTCTCCTACCCCAACCGCGGACTACCTGCTTTCAGTTTAGCCCTAGACGATTGGCCAAAAAGGACAATCTTCGGCAATCTATCATCCTTCATCCGCAGAACGTGCCATCTCAACCTTTCCCTCATTATAGCCCTATGAACACAGTATATGAAACTTATACATAACGGGGATATATATATATATATATATATATATATATATATATATATATATATATATATATATATATATATATATATATATATAATACGATATAAGCATTATACAATGTAAATGCATGTACTATATTACTATTAAAGGAGCAGGATAAGTCCCAAAGCAAGAAACAAATTTGAAATCAAATTTTGAAAACAAATTTGAAATCCATTACGGTTGTACCGCTTTATCATGGCCGAAAATGGATCCCAAATTCATTCATCTCTGACAGGCTTGCCACTTGCAGCATATTTAGGAAGGGCCAAGTTGATCTCAATTAGAGAAAACATATCATAAAATGGACGGGGGTGCCCCTCCCCCCTCTAGATCTGCCAGTGAAAGGACCTCGAAGAAGATGAAAGCCATTGAAAAATTGCTGTATTGGTTTTATCTCCGATCAGCTAGCAACTTACAAGTCTAATAAACCTGAGAGGAAAAACAATATTTCGAAAAGGTGGTTTTATCAATTTTTGAAATCTCAAATGGGAAGACTTGTTCATCTTTGATTGTCATGGAAATTTCGGGTTCTATTTCAAATTTAGGGAAAATTTCAAAATTTAAGGACAAAGAGAATCTTATCACAAACAATAAATGATGAAATAAAAAAAAAGCATCGTTGTAATGATTCGTACCACAAAAAATTCTATTCTGTGTTTATGTTTATCTGCACTAAATTTAAGGCAGTGTCCAAAGCTCAATTAGAATTTCAGGACCAAGGGAACCAAGGGTCCCCGTAGTAGCATAATATTTGTAGGCATGAACATATAATGAGTAGGAGGTAATAGGCTTGAGACTGTATGTGCAGGGTTTCGACTCTTGTTGATAGAAGAGCATCGCCAAGTGATGACAAACATGCCGTGACCAAGATGGACCCAGGATTGCACAAAGCCTCTATTTATACAGGAGTCCCAGGGACTTCTTGCTGTCCGTTTCTAAGCCGGCTTAAGCGCTTTGGTGTAGACTTGAGAAGACATTTGATCCCCGTCCCGCCCAGGTATCCGGGATCATTGCTTTTCCTGAAGCCAAAGTAATTTCAGTGATGTAAAGAACGTGAAAATCCAAACTTGGAATGTTACGACGTTAAAAAACGACCATCGTATCGCATTTTGACTGACGAATTCAGATGATTCGAACTGGATTTCTTAGAAGTTTCAGGACCTCATATCCCAGGGGTAGTGAGCATGAAATCAGGCGATATAGAATTTGTTTTCAAATGTAGGAAGGATGGGGTACATAGACAGAAACTAGAGCTCGTGATGAATAAAGAAACTGATAAGTCTTGTTTAGGCTTGGAAGGTATTGATAATAGAATACTAATTGCTCATTTTATGACAAAAAAGTGACAAAAACTGATATCAAGATATCAGTTATAGTAGTATATGCCCCTGTAGAACCGACTGTAGAACTGACGGAGATACTAGTGACCCAGATAAAATTTACTTATAGTTACAGGAGCAAATAGACAGGGTCTCAGATAGAAATACGATGTTTTCACTAGGAGAATTCAAAGCCCAGGTCGGTAGAAATACGGATAGATGGTATCCTAGCCTAGATAAACCTGGCGTAGGAAAAGAAAACCGTAATGGCAACAGACTTTTGCAATTTTGTAGGTATAGCAATCTAGTTAAAATTAATACGATGTTTGGTCGTAAAATGGCCCACAAGTTAACACGTATTCACGTGATGGTAAGACAGCAAACCTTATTGATTATGTTATAATAAACCGAAGACTATTAGGATCAACACAAGATACGAAGGTAAATAGGAGTGCTGTTATTGGTGTTAAAAGTAAAGATCATTATCTAGCAGTGTTTAGGGTTAATTTAAAGCTGAAATTTCGGAAGCGCAATTACCTCTCAGGAAAGAATGATGTTGGTAGACTCCAGGATGAGAATTTGAGAGACTTCCAGGAACAGTTAAATACTAAACTTGAGAGTTTAAAATTTGACAATGTGGAAAATGGTAGGAATAATTTTAGAAAAACAATTGGTGAAGCTGCTGATGGTGTTTTAGGGAAGAAAGTTAGGGCTTCAGGTAGGATTATTAGTAAAGAAGCTGCATGTTTAATAGAGAGGAGAAGGGACTTGTGCAAGGGTTATCTGAGAGATAGATCATATGAAAAAAGGAATGTAAGGAAAATGGAGAAAACATTAAAATATGAACGAAGGAGATGTGAAGTGGAGGTCATGGATAAAATTGCCGAGAGTCTGGAGGCTGCTCTGCAGCTAGACGCCACATCGCATCGGTGAGGGTAGGCTTATCGGCTAATCTTGGAAGTCCATTTGCTTCAAAAGTGACTTTCTCGAACGCCTGGTTCTGATTCTAGTTGTGTGGTCGATCAGATTATCGTTTTCCAGACTGTGAAGGGATTCCAATATACTTATTTGGGATGTTGCGTTCAGTTAGAATGTTTGAGTAGCAGGACTTGTGGTACACTACATCTGCAACGTGTAGATCCATAGTGGCAGCAAGAATTCTAGTCATCACTGCTCCTGACCAGTCATCATTTCTCTTTCCACAAATTACTCTTGGTGTATTTTCTAACCTTGAAACGGTCTTCCTTCTTCTTCGTTCTGTCAAATGTAACTGGTATAGAGCAAAAGACGCAATCGAATTGGAAGTTTCCAGATAAACGGGAAGATACTCGCCTCTGACTTTGCTTTCACCTGCGATAACGATGACAAGTACTGCTCAATAGATTTCTTGTTTGTGAAGCTAGACCTACATGACAGGATTCCCAATATCTGCTGTGATATCTTCACGCTTACCTGATCAACTAGCTTCATTCACCGAGTCTGCCTGTTTTTGATCGACCTTTCTCTCCTAAAACGGCCTTTCCTGAATCTTCCACTATTTCTTCTTTGCAAATGATACGATTCATATCGACAATTTCAAGTTTAAGAGTAGTTTCCTAAATATCTATCATTCAACCAAAAAAAAAGAAGCTAAATCTAATCGGGTTTAAGTTTTATAAGATTAAGGTCCTAAAATAATAATAAAATGCTCAATGTATTTAAAGGGTCATAAGGACCATTTTTGCAATGGTCATTTATTTTAAACTTATCGTGCCAGACTAAGAAACTAATTGAATATTTAAATGAAAATTTAAGTTTTAAATTCAAATAAAGGTGACTTTCATAATCACCATGATGTAGTACCCTATTCTTGATCGATTTTGTTGTTGTACGCCTTTATATGGAGAGACGAAATTTACCTCCTCAAAATCAAACTCAACCTCAAAAAACATAATTTTTTGTTTACGTAAAAATAAAGGTAATTTTCATAATCATTATGATCTAGTACCCTATTCTAGACATCAATTTTGTTTTTATACGTCTTTATATGTTTTGCCTCCTCAAAATCCACATCAACCTCAAAAAACCTAATTTTTAGTTTAACGTTCGAATAAAGGTGATTTTTATAATCCCGTGATCTAATTCCCTGCTCTAGAAATCACTTTCGTTGTTCCATTTCTATACACGGAAGCACGAATTTCACCTCCTTAAAATCAACCTCAACCCCAAAAAAAACTAGCTTTTAATTTTACGTACAAATAAAAGTGATTTTCATAACCACTGTGATCTATTACCCTATTATAGACATCAATTTTGTTGTTGTAGGCCTATTTACGGACACACAAAATTCACCCCCTCAAAATCACCATCAAACCCCCCCCCCCAAAAAAAAAAAAAACACATCTGTGAAACAGCTAGATGAGTAAGCAGTGCATATTTGGAATCAGCACATTTTTCTAAACCGGGTAGTCAAAGATTCATTTCTCTTGAAATTCGTTCCCGGTTAGGCCCTCTTTCCATACACTTCCTGGACTACTATCTCTTACATCTCTTGGCTCATCACTCATCAGCTGACTTCTGTTCAGGGCTTCCACTATTCCCGAACTTTCGTGGATTTTCCCGTAAATCTCTGTGTCTCCCCGAAAAAAGTGCTTGGGCCTAGGAGCGCCAAAGATTTAAATCCTGCCCTGCTCCGAGGCACTTCATATGGAAGGGGTGGTTGTGTAAACTTCGGATGGAGCTCTTTCGATTTTAAATTAAGAGTTTTAGTGCCCTTTTCAAGAATCAAAAGTGATTGGAGGGCAAAAGGCCCCCTCCCCATGCCGTTTCCTCCTCATATGCATCTGATCAAAAATTTTAGTTCAAAATAGTCCATTAAGAAAAAGGGAAATTTTTTATTCATGGTGCATCCAGAAAGACCAATCGGTATTAAGGTGGAAACTTCGGAAAATTTTAACGGTATCTTGGTCTAAATTAAAAAGCACTATGTACATCAAGTTTACTAAAATGGCAGATCGGCAATATCTTAAGAACGGCTTATGGTATTAAGTTGAAACTTTCAGTGCATAATAAGGGGCATGTTTTTAAAGTGGTTGGATGGCTGCTAATCTCAATATCATGCCATCTTTAGCTGCCGTCTCTCCAAAAACACTTTATCAAAATTTTAAATAGCCGTCTTGTTCAAAATAATCTAGAGGTAAAATAACTATGCTTGTGGGGAAGGCATAATACTCCACAGCTTCGGAGAGGAATGGCAAACACAATTAAAACATACAATGTATATACTAGTTATCAAGAGGGGCGTATCAGCAATATCTAAGGAACGGCGGAGGGTATTAAATGGAACTTACAAGGTATGTTGAGGGAGATGTTGGAATGTGATTGGAGGGCTACAATCCCCACTCCCTTACTTTTCCTTGATGTCGCTTCTCCTCCACACAGACAACATTTTTAATAGCAAGTTTGTTCAAAAGGTCTAGTAACTATGCCTCCGAGAATACAATGCCCTCCAAAGTCACCCGGGCAAGGATTGTAAATTATACAATGTATCCTTTTTTAATTACAGGATTTATTGTTAGGAATGGATGATTTTTTTATTATTCTGAGTATGTTCGAAAAAATTATATATATTAAGGTAAAACTTAAAGGAATGTTGAGGAGTATTTTTCACTAAATAAACAAGAGCCAAGAGCTCACATGGCACTTGTGACGACGTCGGAACATAAAATTGGACTCAGTACTAGAGTTATCAATTTCATCATCCTAGCACGTCAAGAAGCACCGAACTCGCCAAAGCATTAGAAATCCCACCAACTCCCCAAAAGAGAGTAAATCCGGTCCGGTTATGTCAATCACGTATCTAGAACTTGTGCTTATTCTTCCCATCAAGTTTCATCCCGATTTCTCCACTCCAATTTTTCCAAAATTTCTGATTTCCGAGATTTCCGTTTCCCCCCTCCACTCTTTCATGTCCCCAGAACCAACCCGAACTGAAATGGAGCATCTGAGACATGAGATCTTTCTGTATATCAAGTTTCATTAAAATCCGATCACACATTCGTAAGATAAAAATACCTCCATTTTCACGATTTCCCCTCCCTCCGACCCCCCCTCTCATAGACGGTCCTTCGAAGCACACGAGGGACATGAGGTCCTTCTAAATATCAAATTTCATTAAGATCCGATCACCCGTGCGTAAGTTAAAAATACCTCATTTTTTTCTAATTTTTCCAAATAACCCCTCCCCCTTCCAACTCCCTCAAAGAGAGCGGATCCAGTTCGGTTATTTCAATCATATATCTAGGACTTGTGCTTATTCTTCCCACCAAGTTTCATCCCGACTTCTCCACTCTAAGCGTTTTCCAAGATTTCCTGTTTCTCCCTCTGACCCCCCCCCCTCAATCTGACCGGATCCAACTTGAATTTAAAATAAGGGCTCTGAGACACGGGGTGCTTCTATATATCAAATTTCATTAAGATCCAATCACCCATTCTTAAGTTAAAAATACCTCATTTTTTTCAATTTTTTCCGAATTACCTAATTATGCCCCCCCCCCCCTAACTCCCCCAGGGAGAGCAGATCTGGTCCAGTTATGTCATTCACGTATTTAGTACTTGTGCTTATTCTTCCCACCAAGTTTCATCCCGATCTCTCCACTCTAAACGTTTTCCAAGATTTCCGATTTCCCCCTCCAACTCCCCCAATATCACCAGATCCGATTGAGATTTAAAATAAGAGCTCTGAGTTACGAGGTCTTTCTAAATATCAAATTTCATTAAGATCTGATCACCCGTTGGTAAGTTGAAAATACCTCTGTTTTCAAATTTTTCCGAATCAACAGTCTCTCCACTCCTCCCCAGAGGGTCGAATCGGGGAAGCAACTATTTCTAATTTAATCTGGTCCGGTTCCTGATATGCCTACCAGCTTTCATCGTCCTAGCTTATCTGGAAGTGCCCAAACTAGCAAAACCGGGACCGACAGACAGACAGACAGATCGACGGCCAGAAATTGCCATCGCTGTATGTCACTTGGTAAATGCCAAGTGCCATAAAAAGCTACTATGTGCATCCAGTTTTTCAAAAAATCATATCTGCAATATGCTGAGAATGGCTGAGGTTATTAAGTTTAAACTTTCAGGGCATGTTGAGGGGGGTGTTAAAAATAGTCGCAAGGCATTCAGTCCCCCTCCCATGTCTCTTTAGGTTGCAATCACCCAAAGACATCTGATCAAAATTTTGGAATAGCCATCTGGCTCAAAATTATGGAAAAGTCAAATAAATATGCTTCCAGGGATGAGAAAACCCTACACAGCCCCTGAGGTAAGTATTATACGTTACGTAAGTTGACCATTTCGACCTACATATACGGTTTATTATTGGGAAAATGGGGCATATTTGATCCAGAGTCTCCAAAAAGGTTAAGGGTATAAAGATAAAACCTTTAGAAAACGTTGACAAAATAAAATCACACTATATGCAGGAGGGCTGTCAAAAGGGTAAATAGCAATATCTAAGGAATGGCTAACCGTATTAAGCTGTAACTTTAAAATCATGTTGGGAGCGAAGTTAAAAAAGGAATGGAAGGCAGCAAACCCCTCCTCTGACCCTTTTTTTTTTTTTTTTTTTTTTTTTTACTCGTCCTTTTTTGTATCTGGAAAGTGATATCCATGATCTTTCTTTGCTAAAAAATAAGATACGTAATTCTAAACGTTTGTAGACAAGAGCTTTAAACCTCCACAATAGGATTCTCTAATTGTTTTGTCGTTAGCGAGGGGGGTAGATGCCTCAAAGGGTCCATCTTAACGCCAAAACAAAACAAAAAGGCCGACTCTCATCGAGCCTTTGGATCAATACAGAATTAATTCTAAGGAAGCAGTGGGGGGGGGGGTGAGGTAGAAATTGATATTTAATCCCTCTTGATTTCGTGGAAAATTTCTGGTCTACGCTGTTATTATGAAAGTAAAGAGTAACATTAAGCCCCGAAATAAGCAGAATTTATTCCGTATAGAAGGGGGCTGCCACTTCCTCATCCCCAGCCTCCCCCTCATGGTCGTAGAAACTTGGAGGATGTGCATTCGATCGGATATTGACGGTTGTAGTCCTTTTTTGTATGTCAAAAGTGATTGGAGACCAACTAGCCCCAGTCCTAAAACTGTTTTTGATAGCTGGTCCTTTTGCTATTCCTTGGGACTTCTGATCGGCATTGTGATGTACCTATTTTGTACTTTCTCTGTCGCTCTTCAATTTTGTGCGTGGGGGAATTTTCCTGGGATTTTTTTTAGGGGAGGGGGAGTTTTTCGGGTGATACACTGGTTCCCTTGGCCCGTAGCTTGCTCTTTACAAGGTTGGCCCTACTGGGGTAGCCGTGATACGGTTCGTTACTTTTTCGTGAAGAGCTGTTTGTTGTAAAACATCTTCTTTTAATAATTTACAAAAAAATCAATATATACAACGTCTTCCTTACCGGATTTAGAGAGTCTTGGTTTGAAAAAGCTTTCGAAAATGCACTGTTCAATCTTTTAAAAGGAAAAGAATAACGATAAAGCAGGCAAACATTATTATGTAAAAAAAAAAAAAAAAAAAAAAAAACAATAAGTGCATCTAAAGCTCTTCAAACACCAAAGAGATTTCCCGGTATAAGGAGTTCTCCGGTTATAACTTGAAGAGTTTCCTCAAGGCTCTATTACATACGAAGAGCATAAAAAACGACATAAAAGAATTTTTATTTTTTAATTTCAATAAATTGTTGTGTCAGATGAATAAGGTTTGTTTTTTAAGAAGGGGGAGAATGGAATAGGTTGGGGAAGCGAGCATGACTCGTCCATTGCCAATCAAAGCTAAATTTTAGTGTAATTTTCTATCTTTAATCGTCTAAAACGGGAAATTTTCATAAAATATCAACTGTAAAGAACTTAATACTGGAAGCTATGTTAAATAATCAAACAAAAATGAAATAATAAGGATTACAGAATTACTTGAGGCGCTCCTGTGTTAAAATTTTGATTACTTTTTTTTTAAACCCAAGCAAAGGAGGGGTTCCCGAAGTTATTGCCAAACTATTAATTGAGACTAAATATTAATGAGACGAATCAATTCAAAATCCATTAGAAAATCTAATTTTATAAATATAAATTCCCACACAAGCTTTATAAAACGGGCAATCATACAGAAAATAGTAGATCTAGGAGAGAAATTCACAGAAATCTCAAGAACAACAACATGTTTAGGCACTGGCGTATCCAGGGGGGGAGGTGGACACAAAATTTTTATTACTGGTGCCCTTTTCACATTGACCCCCTCCCCTCTCAAGATTTTGCTCAAGCTTGAACTTTTCCTTCAAATGCGCCTGATTAATGTTTTATGAGCAAATCTTTTTTCATTGATAAACCTTCCAAAGCAGAGAGTAAGTAATTATTAGTGAAATTTTCATTTTTGTATATATGATGGTAGCCTACATCTTGGGACTCTTTATTCTCTTGTGCGTCTTCTTGCAGACATGAGAATTTGAATTTTGGGTTTATTTCTATTTTATAGTTTGTAAAACCTCGTGACATTTATTATCAGCAACCTAGTAGCCTCAGCACCAGGGATGTTCATCGGCGGTAGACAACTAACCTCTCAATTTTGAAAAATAGCTTTTCCTTTGTGACTTCCTTAAAAAAAAATCTAAAATATCTGGTCTAGAGTCCCACCATAGTCAAACCTATAGATAAAAAGTAAAGATTGATAAATAATATTGTTTTTCTTGATGCATCCGCTAAACAAGGTAAATTAAGATATATAAATCCGTTTGAAATCGTGCATCAACTTTAGTTTATGTCTGACTATTGCTTACTAATACCAAAGAGAATGGGTAATTTATAAGATGGTTCGCCATGGATTGTATGATTTGGAGGGCTTTTTTAAATTATTTCACATACTTGTTGTCATTCTATTTTATGACGAGTTGCCACCACATCGTAGTATTATATTTTCAAGCATGAGACATACAAATGAGTCAAGGGTTATAAGCTTGGGTATACTTGTGCAGGACTTCTCCTCTGGCTGGTAGAAGTGCACCGCCGAATCGCCAATTGCTGAAAACAATGTAGTTACCAGAGTCGCCTACACCGGTACAAGCCTCCTTTCAGCTCATGTCAAGGAAGTCACGGAGACTTCTGGCTGCTCAATGTCAAGCCGGCTCAAATGATTTGTGTATACTAGAGAAGGAGTTAGTGGTACTTTTCCTGCATTAATGGAGCTAATTGCTTTTCTTGAGACCATAACCCTTACAATAATTTAAACAATATGAAAATTACGAAATGGAACGTCACGACGCAGAAAACTACTCTATCGATATTTTGACTGCCGAATTTGGAAATTTTGAGCTGGACTTGTTAGTAGTTTCGGAAAATCATCAGCCTCAGGTAGGAATCATGAAAATAAGTTATGTAAAATTTATTTATTCAGGCAAGAATTAATAATAATAATGATTTTATTTTTGTCCGTTCATAGAAAAAAAGAGAAAAGCGGAGTAATACAAAAGAAGAAAAGGAAAAACAAGAACACTCAGCACCAGAGAACAAAATTAAGTAGTAACTTCTTCATTCGCACTCATAGATCAGATGTAGATGCAAAAACTCAAAGTATGTTTCAAATGCCTATTTTTCTGCACTTATTTCAGTAGACGACGTAACGACAATTGGGTTCTACCATATTCTGAGATTTTAGGACGAATGTATTTCTCTCGTGGAGCGGGTATCAAAGCAGAAACTTGAGGTGTTTGCAGTATACAGACCGGAGTTTTAGTCTGTAAGTTTGACTGAGCCAGTCCCATAGCGGCAATGCATAAAGCAGGTGAGGGAGAGCAACCGCCGCATAAACACACAAGAATCTTCCTGTCAAAGCTAAATTTTAGAGAGATGAGCTTTCCGTAACTTGAGCGAATACTGTTGGTAATTTTCTCGACTACTAGTAAACGCCAGCTTCTGATATTATGACCGTATTGTTTCCAGGTACCTCATGGACCTTCCAGGAAAAATTTTCTTTTGTTCAACCATCACATATGTAGGACCACTGCTTTGCTGCTTGCTTGCCGAGGAACAAAATTTCAAGAACTTTGTCTTTAGTGCATTGACCCTTAGACCGGTATATGGGCAGGGAGTAGGACTCACGATAAATAAAGAAGCTTCCAAGTCTTGTTAAGCTTGGGAAGCTGCTGATAAAACAGTTTGGAGAAGTGTAACTTACTCTTTGAAGCTGAAATTGAGGCTCTTCAGTAGTAATGTCCTCTCAGTACTAATGTACAGTTCTGAAAGCTGGGCGCTGACAAAACAGCTAGAGAAAAGAGTCCAAAGTTTTGAGAATAATTGCCTTCGACGTATCCTCGGAATCAACTCGACAGACAAAATTACCAACTAATCCATTAGAGAGAAGACTAAACAACCTCGTTATTGATGAAGCCATAAGCAGTCGGTGGTGATAGTGGCGACACTTGTTTCGAATTGGAAGCAATCGCCTGCCTCATAATGTTTGGTGTTGAACACCTCCAGGAGTTTGACGGCACAGACGACAGAACGCTACAGTTGGACGATGCCTAGAAGAATACGCAAGCTCTCTAAGAATATCCCTTGATGATCTTTGGCCGAAGACACTGGAGAGGTCATCGTGGAGAGGCATCGTTGCCACCTTATGCGCCGACCAGCATGGGAAGTCCTAAGTCTAAGTTGTGTTGGCCCCCTGTCAAATCATTCGAAGAATAAAGTAGTGACTTGGGCTAATTTTACATACAATTTAAGGAACAAATAGATAAAATACCAGGTAGAAATGAAGCATTTCAATTTATGGATTTCCACGTCCAGGTTTCTAGAAATATGGACAGATGGTATTCAAGAATATGCTGATCATAAGAAATATCGCAATGGAAATAGACTAATATAACTTTGTAAGGGCAATAATATAGCTGTAACCAATAACCACTTTGGTCGTAAGTGGCCAATAAGTTAATATGGTACCCACATGATGGTAAGACCGACAACTTAATCTGTTACTATAAGTTGAAGACTGGTAGGATCGATACAAGACACTAGGGCATATGGAAGTGCCGTTGTTAACGTTAAAAGTAAAGATTACCATCTGTGTAGAGTTAATTTAAAGCTGAAATGTAGGAAGCGTAATCAGCCTATATTAAGCAATAGCATAATTGTTTTTCAAGAACCTTAAAATGCAGAGGAGGAAGGGGGTAATTTCGTCAAAATCCTGAGGTGGTGAAAAGTTGGAGCCAGTTTTCCCAAATAAAGTGAAAACGACCGAGTGAAAAATGAGAAATGATCCATATAGGCACCAAAGGCAAAGATACACTAAAGAAAACTGATCTGATTCAATGGATGCTTGAATTATACAAGTCGATCTTAGTTTTGGCGAGGTTTTTAAAGACACTAAATTTTAGCTGGGGGGCAAACTGGGGCCTGAGGAGCAGCTGTCCCCCCATGCCCCATAGTAAATTACACCCCTGCAGAGGAGGCTAAAGAAAGCAGCATTTTTGTCACCAGCAGACCTGCCAGTTTAAAGTAAACTAATACATGAAAGCTACTAACATTTTCTTAGGCTAATTTAAGCCTACTTTGTGCAGACTGATAATTCTTGAGCACAAAAAAACACAGATCATTTATTGCTTACAGACATTTCAGCTTTGATTCTTTTCAGATTACAGATACCCTGTCAGTTACCCTGTCTTCTTTGAAATTCCTAGTTTTGTAATAAAGTTGCCAGATGCTGCACAGTGTTGATCATGTTAGTTTTTAATTCGCCCTTTCCCATGTTAAATTGCCAAAAATGCAACAAACTTCCATTTTCATTGGGTGTGCTTTTTTATGTTAACAAGTAATCTAGTGGTATTCGGAGTTAATTGAAAGCTGAAATTTAGTAAGGGTAACTACTTATTAGGTAGTTTTGATGTAGGTAGATGAGAAGGAGAATTTGGGAGAATCATTCCAAAAAAGAACTAGATTTAGAATTAGTGGGTTTAGAATTTGTTAGTGTAGAAGATGGATGGATGATTTGAACAAACTAGTCTGGGAAGTAGCAGAGTATATTTTAGAGAGGAAAGTTAAAAAGTTGTTAGAAATATTAGTGAAAAACCTTTAAGCTTGATTGAAAAATATGAGTAATAGTAAAAGTTTGTTTATAGAAAAGCCAGACAAGGCCGTAACATGACAACCAAAGCGTCAACCGGCATGTGACATCACCTAATATCTAACACATAAATGCAGAAGTGCCACAGACCTAAAAAACGGGCTTCTATGGTTCAAACTTAACCTCAGAAATTACCCCAGGTTTTGATTTCCCCCAAAAGCCCTTTTCTCGTTATTTTTATCCACTTACTACAAATAAAATGTTCCTCTAAAAGTGTTTCCTCGTGTCTACCAATTTTTTGCACCCCTCTACACATTGCGCAAATGTAAAATGTGGGTACAAAAATATAGATATAGAAAAATAATAATAAAGAGTGTTGTATTAGAGGAGAGATTTGACGAAACAAGTGGGAAATAAGGGACTTAGAGAGGGTATTGAAGTATTAATTAAGAATGTATAAATTAAAGGCTATAGCTAAAATTAATGGGAATCTGGAAGGGGCATTACTGTGTCGACAAGTTATGTACCATTCACAATGGGATTTCGTAACACCAAGATTTATTAGCGCGAATTCAAGCCAATCAGAATTTTTCGTAGAAATTTTAATCAATAAAAAAAGTCTGAAAAATCTGACTGACTCAAACTAGCTCTAGCTAAATCTCCATATTAACAAAATCTTATCGTGAATAGGGCTTTGATAAAGAGGATTTTCATAGTAATTTTTGGAGTATCTAGGACAGTGAAATGAAATCTGGTTTTCCGAGCTGGCTACGTGAAAACTTATTGAACTATGTCTTAACAAATATGTAAAAATTGGGACTTAAATTCTTAACGAAACAAACTCCATATACAGTCAAGATATGTTTGTATCTAGAGTGATGTAGTTGTTTTCACGTGTAGGTCACCTATAAAGGTGTAGTTGTCACTGGAATTGTAAAAAATTGTTGATGTTTGAATTTTTATGGACGAAAAGCATTGTCAAATTTGACAAATTAGCGTTGCTTACTAATTTCCACAGTCTGTCATGGCAACACCGACGAAAATGTAATACTGGCCTAAAAACTTCATGATCTTGAAATAAACAAAAAAAAAAAACCTTAGAAGATCATGGTTTCCAATCATGAATATAGGTAAAACGGATCCAGACGGCAAAAACATTTTTATTTTAACGTAGTTAGTACTTTGATGAAACCGCATTATATGGAGGTGAAATAAAACCCTACAAGTAAGATGAAAACAAAGAACGCAGTAATTACAGAGGCACAGAGCTTGATTTCGGTAGGAAGCTTAGCATAATGATACTTATTAGATTAAGAGATGCTATCTCTAAGATTTATCTACATGTAATTAAGAAGTGTCTTAATTACTACACCTTCTTATTGCTGACGTCAACAAGCCAGCATTTAACTTAAATACTAGAAAGACTTCATTGAAGGCCTCATCCTTGTAGGGTACACCAGATAAGCAGTAATTGGGGATATGAACAAGAACAATAATGCTGCAGTTTAGGTAGAAACCAAGGTGAGTAGCAAGGACGTGTCTTATCCAGTAAATACATAAAATTACATAAAATACAGATTATTTTGATGGACTTGTCCTTGGGAACACATTGAAGGCTATGGCAGGGCAGAAAAGTAAAACTTTCCTATGCTTAGATTACGCAGATGATTTGAGTGTTTTAGATAATTATGTTAGCAAAAGGAATACATTTTTGGTGGTTTAGAGTTCATACTGTAAGAACAGGCTTAAAATTTAATATTCAGAATGGAAGGTCGCTTAAATTAGGCATAAATGAGGATGCAGAGGCAACGTTAAGAGACGAAAAAGTTGAGCGAGTGGACAGGTTCGCCTACAGTGTCGCCAACGCGTTACAACTGTACCGTTTTATGCGGAACATTTGGACAATCCGCCTACCAAGGTTACATTATAAGGAGAAAAGCCAAGGGACAGGAAACTTTCTGACAGTTGAGGATTTCGGAAGGTTAGAAAGGTGTCTTAGAACAAAGATTAGGATACTAGATGCCGTGGTAATGACGGTGGGCATGGCTCAGTTATATGAGCACTTCGAATGGTAGAGAATTTTCTAGTTGAATTATACTAAACATGTACTAGACATTTTCCAGTTAAATTGTCTGAGCGCAACTTTAGTAATACGAGAGAATGTAGGGTAAATAAAATATTACATAATTCAGTCAGAAGGCACATAGAAAAATTCCAATGTTTTAGCCAATACCTCCACTTAGCCAACTTCAGCGGAAAAAGAATAAGTCCACGACAAAAATAGAAAGACAAAAATGAAAGAGAAGTCACCTCTCAAGTGCGAGAGGTGGCGACCGAATGATGTACCCAATTGTCAATGAAACATAGAACTTCATTTGAATTTTTTTTTTCTTATGATGCCTTTTGAGGGCTAACCTCTTTTTAGGTTTTGAACATCAAAATTGTTCATTAGCTTTCAAATTACAATGACGTGAGAATATGAAGACTCCGAACCAATAAGAGCCACGTAAATCGGGCTTAACAGGTTTTCCCAATTTCCCAATTAAGGTCAATTCTACCATGGATATGTTTCTGAATTCCAACTGCCTCCCTAAAAATTCGACGGGGCAATTAAGGAGGTCTTTTCGCACAGAACGAAGTGGTTTGGGTTGTCATAAATGTGTTGGCGAAGACAGAGTTGAAATTATTTGGCCTTTGATGAAATTTTCATGGTTTTATGGATATGAACTCTGTTCTAATTGTTGCTGTTTTTTCCAATATAGAAACAATCGCAAGAACACAGTGGCGTCAGCTAGGGTGGGGGCACAATGACGTATACACCCTTTAGGTCAACTACCATGGACTCTGTAAAATAACTTTTTGAAGTTGTTTTGACTCGAAAATGCCTGTTTTTGGTATTTTCATTAAAAGAATTGAAAAAATCAAATGATTTTCCTTCTTTCCCTTAAAATGTCGTGACACCACTGTCAGAGAACTTATTTTTACCCCCATTTAGGCCTACTGTGCTCTTATTGATTCTGATTTTTGTGTCTTCGACCTCACTAAATTTCGAAACCTAATGAAAATCCTGAAACTTCAAAACTGAGAAAAGATTGGCACGAAAAAAAAAGATTCCCTGAAATCAATATTCAAATAAATGTGTAATCTTCCATCCATTATCAGGATTTTTTTAGTCAATCCTTGTGTCAAAGTTCAGCCGAAAAGGTGACACTTTTCTATTATTAAATAATAAAAAACAAGTTTTTACAGCTGAAAGTATGTAGTAACATTAAAACTCATAACGAACAGAAATTGTTCCGTATATGAAGAGGTTCCCCTCCTCCTCAATACCTTGCCCTTCAAGCTAAAGTTTTTAGCACTTTCAAAAAATTTCCTATTCTAATTAAACGGCCCCCGTGTACCATGTGTCCTTCTTAAAAATTGGGACAAAATCAAACTTTGGAGTAAAGTGCGTCGCTGTGTCACCTCTAGGCAGCTTATTGCAAAAATGAATTAATAAAAGTAGTAATTAAAAAGTAGCACTAGTAGTAGTAGTAGTAGTAGTAGTAGTAGTAGTAGGGGATGATCTTCAAGCCAAATTCAATTGATTTGAGAGCCTTCACTTCAAGCGGATATATCATTATGTCGCAAGCGCCATCTTTGAAAGACCCCAGATTAAGGCTAAGTTTTATTAATCGCTAATTTATTCATCGAAGTTGTTACACTCTTTACCAGAATTTTCAGAATTAATACTTCATAGGAATTAATTACAGTAATTATAGCCATTGGATCGCTGACTTAAAATTATTGTATATTAAAGTTATTCATTTAAAGAGAATTAGATAAATTCCAGTCTCAAACGTCAATATCTGAAAAATAATCCACCAACTACTTACATTGAATACCACCTACAAACGTCGATGGCAATACCTACGTCAGGTTTTCGGAATGAGAGAACGCCTGAATAAACGCACACAATCGAGGAGAGGTCGGTCCTACGTCGTACATGACAGTCAAATCTTTCCGTTGATACCTCGTCCTTAAAACTCGCGCGGGTTGATATATTGACAGCAGTGGGATGCCAAGAAGATTGTACATTCCTTGTCGACGACCTAGGTGTCTCCCAAGGCTCATGAGAATCTAAGTTCCATAAAGTACAAAATTAAAATCCCCCCCCCCCTAAATATCGGGATTTTGTCTATATACTGTCTATTGTTAGCAGATGTGGCTTCTTCCTCTAAAAAGGTAAAAAAAAAAAAAGGTAAAGGATACGGCATTAGACTTTACAGTCCGTACCGGCGGTGCTGATCTCCGTCTCTTGGCCCTTCAGCCAGGAAGTGCAATGGGTTTTTTTTTTCTTCCTCTACCTCTAAAGAAATTCCCGTATATACTATTGTGCCTACTGGTGAATATTTGGTAAATATCTGGAAGCTGTGGGTTCTTACTCTACCTCTAAAAAAAAATCCCATATATACTATTGTGACTACTGGTGAAGAAACCATGATAAAATTATGATATTTACATTCATTGAATATCAACTCTTTCAGTTTTGTAGCTACCCTGTGAGTTTATTCGGGTTTTGTTTGCCCTGTAAGTTTATAATCGATTGGATTTTGGTTTCACAGTAGTCATTTAAAGCCCAGAAGGTCTTTGATCAGAAGTTTTAAAATTACCTTATTCAAATACTGCGAATACGTCGATGAAACGCCACTTGTGTCGATAGCTAGCACCTTTCCGTTGACGTCAAGTTTAGTAGTGAATTGTTCAACAGGAGGACCACCTGTGCTCAAGGCAGGCTGTTTTTCACTTGCAGGAATTCGTCGAGTCACACAGACCAAGCAATTTGCACTTTCAGAGCCTTCTGAATCTTGATTGTGCTCAGATTTTTCCCCTGGGTATGGCTGAAGAATGGCGGAAATCTAAAGGAAAAAATTAAAACTCAACAATATTAATTTATCTATAGCCCACTTAAAAAAAAGAAAGCGGAGTAACATAAAGAAAATAAACAAACACTTAAAACAAGGAAAATCTACAGCAACAACAATAAAATTACACAAAGCGAGTAAGGGGGTTGAGGAAGGGCAGATGCTTGTAGGTATCGTGGGGTAGTTTGGCAGCAAGCTTCGCAAGTCCTAAGCCAATGTCGAGGAGTTTGTTAACAAAAACGAGGTTTCGGTTTCTAAACGACAGAGGTAGATATAATAAAAAAAAAAGGAATAATAAAAACATTATAGTCTGACTGGTTGGATATAGCCTACTTGATAAGAGGAACGGGTAGCATTATATTCGTAACTTATAATAATGAAATAAGCATGATTGAGAAGTCCAGTCGATTAAGTTAACAGAGAAAAAAACGAATAAATGAAAAGGAGATTCATGGCTATTTTGATCTTATTGTGGCATTTTGTTTATTTGTTATTCTTTATGTTGTTGTGCTTATTGGCTATCTTGTAATAAAAACAACAGGTGTTTGACAATTATCTATAACTTATGAGTAAGGCTTGATACAGATTTGGTCAAATTTGCTTCAGAAATATTTAACATAATTAAAACGGACAGAAACTACTCCGCATATGAAAGCGGCTGTTTCCTCCTCAACGCCCCACTCTTTACACTAAAGTTTGATCCTTTCTCTCAACTCTAATTTTTAAAACAGTAAAAAACTAAAAAAAATGAAAAGAGCGAGGTGTTGAGGAGGGAGCAGCCCCTTTCATATATGGAGTAATTTCTGTTCGTTTTAAGTTTTAGTATCACTCCTTACTTTAAGTTAAAAAAAAATGTTTTTTTTATTTAATTTCTGAACGTTTTTGAATTAATGCATGTTTTGATTTTGGCTCTCTGCAGATGAATAATTAAAACAAATTTACATACTTATTTTTTTGATTAGTTTCGATCGAATGATTTTGAGAAAAAAAGGAGCGGGTAAAGAGGCCTAGTTGCCCTCCAATTTTTTGGTTACTGAAAAAGGCAACTAGGACTTTTAATTTTTTACGAACGCTATTATTAGTCAAAGATATACGTAACTTACGGATTAGCTTACGTAACTTGCGGGTTAGCTTACATAACGAACTTCTATATTTCTATGTTTTTGTGACGTATATGAGGGGGGGTTCGCCCCCTTGTCAATACCTCGCTCTTTACACTAAAGCTTAAATTTTGTCCCGTTTCCTTAAGAATGACCCCTGAATCACAAAGGCCGTAGATCAAATAGTTGAAATTACTAAAAATACTTTAGCGTAAAGAGCGAGATATTAGGAGGAGGTGACCCCCTCATATGCATAATAAATTTGGTTTGTTTTAAGTTTTAATACTGCACCTTACTTTCAGTTGAAAAAAACTTTTTCATATTTATTTTTTCATTGATTTTTTTTAAATAATGCTAAAAAATTCTGCGCCCTCTTCATGGAAATTTTCTTCCCCCATGACAAATTCCTCCATGGAAAGTTCACGAAAATAACCACCTCTTCTCAACCCCTCCCCCCCAACCAGAAAATCCCCCTGAAAACGTCTGTACACTTCCCAATAACAATTACTATATGTAAACACTGGTCAAAGTTTGTAATTCTTAGAATACCACACTGACTTTCCATGACGAAAGTAAAGAGTTCAAAAATAGGGATGAAACCTTTTTATTGACAGTGAACAGATATAAAATTTAACTGGATATTTCGAACACATATACAGTGTTCATCATCAGCAGTAAATCAGTAAAAGAATTTTACTCTTTTACACTGGTGTGTCGCAGAAACTACTAATACTACTACAAACATCTCACCTCAGCACCAAGCCCCATGAGACTAACACAGCTGCGACGCTCCGCCCCCATCCCAATTTATTCAAAGCCTACGTCTTTACACCCTCCCAGGAAGATCGTATTTCCCTTAAATATTTCATTATGACATCCTCACACCCCAACCGTGGACGACCTGCTTTTCGTCTAGCCGTAGACGCTTGGCCGGAATGGACAATACAAAGTTAAAAAACTGCAGTAAAATAAGTTATACTGAAAACTGTGTTTCATATAAGTTAACCTTTTTCAGAAGAACAGGTAATAAAATGAAATATCCAGGACAGGCACGTCCACAGAAAAAAAAGAGCCTTTGGGACCCACGAACTCCCCTCCAAAAAATCGAGAATTTTACAAAAAAAAAATCTTGTACGTAAAAATTAAAAACTATAGTTGAATTAAAAAAAAAATCAACTGTAGAAAACTTAACTAAATATATCGGCTTTATATCTAAAAGCCAGCCATCTTCAGCAATACAAATGCATAATATAAATATAACCAAACTTACTCTAATAATGGAAAAACTAGAACTAAAACCATCAATAAACTAATAATAATACAAATAATATAATAATAGTATAGGTTGGACCCTATTATATAATGTAAAGGTAGTGTCGTCTTCGTCGTTAATTCCTTGTATATCTACGTGAAATTCGCTTATTTTTGCGTTTTTATTCGAAGTTTTATCTGTAAAAAAATATCCACCACTTCCATGCTCAAAAATCAAACAAGTAATTCCTGATTACATTCCGGATTCGCCTGACATTTAAAAAATCAAAAAAAATCTAAGAAATAGAAAAAAAAATTATAATATCCAAAATACATACTAATTTTCCTCGTTTTTCTTTGTACATCTCAGGGGAAGATCAATATAAAAGAAAAACTTGTTTCTCTGATGGATTGCCCTAGTTTCCTCGACTTGAAACTAAGAGTATCCTCTTTCATACATAAATAACAGAGAGGCAAGTTCCATACAAAAACGATATTTTTCCTTTGATGTCCTAATTGGAACTTTCAGGTCTTCATGATACATTTTTAAAACAAAGGAGCGATTTTTCCAACTTCTTAATTTGATTTTAGGGGCTATAATGAAACTTTTCACTAATTTTTTTCTTGAAAACGAGGGAGGGGGAGAAGGAGTAACTGATATTGATCAAGATGTAATAAAAAAAAAAGTCATTCCTTATTCCTGTTATCATAAACCGACAAACTATATATTAATAAATCTGTATGTGATGGTTTTAGATGGTTTAGATCTAAATATAAATAGCATCAGCCGTTTGAATTCAGACAATTATTACTTTACAATAACGTTAAAATTCCAAATTCATGTATATTTAAGCAAGCAAGCATGACGGCACTAGACCCTTATGGGTCAAATCGGCGGTGCTGATCTCCGTTTCGTGGCCCTTCAACAAGGAAGCGCAATTGGGGGTCCGGGCCAGCAATCGCACACCCTTCCTGCCCACCTTCGCCAGATTTTTCCAGATACCCATTTAGAGCTGGGTCAACTCTGGCTAAGCTTGCAGAGTCGTGCCACTAACACCCATCCCAAACCAAATAACTGGCCCTGCCAGGGAACGAACCCATACCCGTTTGCAAAAGAATTCTCACCTACACGCGCCAACCATATAGCCAGGACGGCTTAAAATTCAACTATATACTAGGTTAAAAATAAAATTGGGGCAGTGGCAAGTAACAAGCTTAATATATTGGTCTTTAGGGGTTGTATGGACTTGATGTTATTGTAAATAGGTTCTTGTGGCTATGAAATGTTAGCTCATAATCAATTATAACACCACGGGCCTTCTCTTCACTTACTGCTTCAAGCTATTCACCTCTTATATAATAAATGTGTTGAGGGTTATTGTGTCCGAGATGAAGAATTTTGCATTTCGAGCTATTGCAGGGCCCATGTGGTGGACCATATTGCTAGTCTATCTAAATCTTGTAACAGATAAATAATATCCCCTTCAATATCAGCAACTTCAAATAATCTAGAATCGTCAGTATATAAATCAAGTGGGATGTAGCCCTTTAAATAAAATAATTGGTAATAAAATTGTCATAACGTTCGTGGTAACGAACTGTAGTAAGGAGCGACCCGGCTCAATAGTAAACGAAACTCTAAAAAACGGAATTTTCTCAGGCTGGTAACTTTTGATGGGTAAGACTAAACTTGATGAAACTTATATATTTAAAATAAGCATTAAAATGCGATTCTTTTGATGTAATTACTGGTATCAAAATTTCGTTTTTTAGAGTTTTGGCTACTATTGAGCCTATTGAGGCAATAAAATTGTCAAAACATTCGTGGTAACGAACTGTAGTAAGGAGCGACCCGGCTCAATAGTAAACGAAACTCTAAAAAACAGAATTTTGATACTAAAAGATAGATCAAAAGAATCGAATTTTTATGCTGATTTTAAATATATAAGTTTCATCAAATTTAGTCTTTTTCATCAAAAGTTACGAGCCCGGGAAAATTTGCCTTATTTTGGAAAATAGGGGGAAACACCCCCTAAAAGTCATAGAATCTTAACGAAAATCACACCATCGAATTCAGCGTATCAGAGAACCCTACTATAAAGGTTTCAAGCTCCTATCCACAAAAATGTGGAACTTCGTATTTTTGCCAGAAGACCGATCACGGGTGCATGTTTATTTGTTTTTTTGTCTTTTTTTTCCCCAGGGGTCATCGTATCGACCGAGTGGTCATAGAATTTCGCAAGAGGGTTCATTCTAACGGAAATGAAAATTTATAGTGCCCCTTTTAAGTGACCAAAAAATTGGAGGGCACCTAGGCCCCCTCCCACGCTAATTTTTTCCCAAAGTCAACGGATCAAAATTTTGAGATAGCCATTTTGTTCAGCATTGTCAAAAACATTGATAACTATGTCTTTGGGATGACTTACTTCCCCAGAGTCCCCGGGGGAGTGGCTGCAAGTTACAAACTTTGACCAGTGTTTACATGCAGTAATGGCTATTGGGAAATGTACAGATGTTTTCCAGGGGGATTATTTTGGTTTGGGGGGGGTTGAGGGGAGAGGGCTATATGGGAGGATCTTTCCTTTGAGGAATATGTCATGGGGGAAGAAAAATTCAATGAAGGGGGCGCAGGATTTTCTAGCGTTATTATAAAAAAAAATGAAAAAATAAATATGAAAAAGTTTTTTCAACTGAAAGTAAGGAGCAGCATTAAAACTTAAAACGAACAGAGATTATTACGCATATGAGGGGTTCATCTCCTCCTAAATACCTTGCTCTTTACGATATAGTATTTTTAGTAATTTCAACTATTTATTTTACGGCCTTTCTGATTCAGGGGTCAGACCCCCTCATATACATAATAAAAATATAAGAATATAAAAGTTCGTTACGTAACTTAATTCTTAGGTTATGTATATTTTTTTTTTTACTAATAAAAACGTTCGTTTACACGAACGTTTTAATTTAACAAAATTAAAAGTTCTAGCTGCCTTTTCACGTAACCAAAAAATTGGAGGGTAACTAGGCCTCCTTCCCCATCCCTTTTTTCTCAAAATCGTCTGATCAATACTAAGAGAAAGCCATTTAGCCAAAAAAAGAATTAATATGCAAATTTCATTTTAATAATTTAAGTGCGGAGAGTCAAAATCAAACATGCATTAATTCGAAAACGTTCAGAAATTACATAAAAAAAACTAGTTTTTCTAACTGAAAGTAAGGAGCGATATTAAAACTTAAAACGAACAGAAATTACTCCGTGTATGAAAGGGGCTGTTCCCTTCTCAACACCTCGCTCTTTACGCTAAAGTTTTTATTGTTGAATAAAGGAGAATTGAGAGAAAGAGTCAAACTTTAGCGTAAAGAGCGGGGCGCTGAGAAGGGAACAGTCCCTTTCATACACGGAGTAATTTCTGTTCGTTTTAAGTTTTAATGTTGCTCCTTACTTTCAGTTAAAAAAAATAGTTTTTTTTTTTATTTAATCATTAACATAAAATGACTGGGTTATAAATATACCCAAAGACAAAAAGGGGGGATGTAAAGAGGGCCATGTAAAAAGAATAAAGTTTTTATTATATTCCTTTTTCCAAAGGGGACCGTTGTCCCCCCAGCCCGTCACTGGCGGTATTCATGACGCGGCCAACTAGGACGAATCAAAATTGTGATTAAGAGTTTCAACAGCGCCAATAATTAAATAATCGTCAGTATATAAAATTTTTAACCCCCCCCCCAAAAAAAAAAAGAACTTGGTGGGTGGCACTCACATAACTTTTTTTCCAGGCTCCAGTTTTGGCTCAATTTCACTATCATGCGAAGGCAGAGATCCAGGTTATTTCACTTACTATCCCAATTTCTAGGGTTGTACTGAGAGAACGGTTGAGATGGCTAGGACAGGTTTTACCGGCGAAGGATGACAGATAGCCAACGATTTCTCTTTTAGGCGATCAATCCAGGATTAAACGAAAAGAAAACCGTTCTCAAAACGGGATGGAAATAGATCAGATTGTAGGACTTGATGAGAACTGGAGCTTTTTGGGAGAAGATGGAGATTGAGCCTTTACGTAGATTGGGTTGAAGACGAGCTGGCCTCATGCTGCTTGGTGGTGTAGTGATAGTCGAAGTGAGGTCCTGCAGCTACTTGTAGGATGGATTGAATTCTTAAAATTTGCTCTGCATTTGTTTAGGTGATAACACACGGTGGAACATACCGAAACTTAATTTATCTTCTTTTTTTTCAAATTACGGTTATTCTCTAAGAAAAGGTCTGCATAATTATGGCTCAGTGACTGGATAGAACTTAATTTAATGAATCCAATGATTTAAGTATATTGTCCTTTCGGTACAAGTTAGAGCTGTAGGTTTATCGCAAAATCGCATGTTTCACAGAGAACATAAACCATAACAGTTTGAAAAGCACCAACTGGGATATATTTGATGATTTTCTGTGAGGTCACGCAATCCATAAAATGTGTTCTTTGTACCTTTTATGCAGAAGCATGTGGAAACTAAAAACTATCAACCGATAGACTATTAACCTAGGTGTCTGCAACTAATCTGACGTCCACGTAATGCAACGAGTAACTGAGGCCTAAAGGAAAGCGTATTCTCCACGAATCTTTTGAAATTTGTAAAATCCGTTGGTTTGTAATAAGAGGGAGTATGCAGTTTTATGCCTGAAGGCAAGCGAGTATAGAATGCAGCTTAAGTAGATCGTATATAGTCAGTAGAATGAACTTTGCGCAGTAAGTATAAGTTTGGTAAGCAAATCCTGTTTTTTCTCAGATGGTTATCTCGAATCTGAAGATCGAGTTAAAAGTTTCAAAAATTTATTTTTGGAAGTGGACTTGCAATTTCCTATTTGGGGAAAGGTTTTTTTTTTATCACAATAAAAGAGACAATTCTATGGTTTTTATTTATTTTTGGCTAAATTTCTTTTTTGTGCTCTTTGGCCAGTCTTAAATGAAACTTTGGCCTTCAGTATTAGCCTAAATAAAACCAAATCTACAGCAACGATCCATTTAATCATTCTCACTAAACAATCTAAAATAGTATTTAATATATTTTAAGAGTTCTGACTCTTGCAATAAATCCCCGCTCAGAAGCAGTTCGCCATCAGTCGAAATTCAATAGCCCACGGGCTACAAACACTACTGCCAGTAAAATATTTCCTTCGTGCAGATAGGAATTAGTATTTCCAATATTCAGTGCGTGCTAAATATCCGCTTAGAGATCTTTTATGACAATCTGGAATTACCTCTTGGGTTTTATCACTGGGATTATATTACCCTTAGGCATCTGCAGCTCCTCGAATTTAAGCAGAATGTAAGCAGAGGTGCAGAATGTAAGCAGAGTTGCAGATGTAAACCTGGCTTTTCATTTCGCCATTTGGTATTTCCTGCCTATTTGTCCATTGACCAATAATCAGCAGTCGATAGTGCTTTTTACTACTTCTCCCTTTATAAAACTTTCTATGTGTTGAAGTTCTAGCATGAGCTCCATGGATGCCGTAGCCATTCCATGGTATGATGAGGTTATTACTTGGCACGTTAACCTTTGACCCCTTAGAACCGGCCAAACATAAGTACATAGTTTTATTTGGAACTAGGCCCCAGTTCTCCCCGCTATTCGTTAGCAATGGATTAAGGAAGCTGAGGTTTTTCGAGCATTTACTTTGCAGTAGGCTTTACACTGTATCCCCTCTTTACTTTGTATATTCCCTCTTCTCCTTTTTATACTGTATCTCCTAAGATATACATTCTACCCTACATATCAGACCACTTTCTGTTCTTTTTGTAATATATGCAAAACTTTGCAATTTGGAACAGACACGCGTTAATGCTAAACTGCAAGGTAATTTAAGCATCCACGAATGGCTTTTCCAATATGTTCTTCGGAATTTTTTTTTCTTTTTGTTCTACTTGTTCACATATCCGTTATTTCAAGTATGACGTGTATACATTAGTTAGATGTTTGAAAGACACATAACAAGGATAAGGCGGAGCCGTTAGAATAATGTTTGGCGATGCCAGGGACGTAACCAAATTATATTTCCGGACTATTTTGTAGGGAATGAGGGTCCAAATAAGGGGAAATGTGTTTAGATAGTGTCGCTGCTGGGTCTAAAGTCCACATCTCATACTTCTAAGATAATTATGAAATGTCAATATCTAAGTTGTTCGCAAAGAGAGGATTAGCATGGCTAAGATGTTCCAGTAAACTTTGATCCATCTGACCGCAGTATTTTATAATTTATATATCTTCCTGACTGTTGAGTATTTTAAAAGTGCATTCCTACGAAAAACTTTCTAGATTTCGAGGAAGCAGCATAGAAACTTAACCGGATAAGCACGTTCTCCAGAAACCTTTCCGGGGGGGGGGTCCATACGTCCACGCCTCCAGCTATACCGCTGGAATTCCATGCCCCTATAATGCAAAACCAAGACACACGTAAAACGGCACACCAAGAGTAGCTATGTGAATAAAAAAAATAGGGGGCAGATAAATCCTGACTTTGCTATCCCTTCTAACGACTGACAATAATCACGTCTTCACTAAGGGAGAACTCCGCCTAAAATCCACCTCTAAACATGGCAAAAACACCAAGAAAGCGGAAATTCTTATATTAAAAAATTCCGATTCTAAAGTTAGACTCCTCTCCATCTAAAAAAGCGATCAATGACGCCACAAGTTTTGAGACTGTCAGACTTGAGCCATGATCTGACTACGATAATGAATGGTCATGCCTGCTCTCTTGCAGACCATGGATAATTTTAAGGGCGACGAAACCTGCGGTTTTTTTAGTAACACTTCCGTGTGCATGTGGGGACCGGTGGCCAGAGTTTTCCCCGGAAAATCATCTCTACGGAAAATTCCCCCCCCCATGCTAAATTTAGTAGCCACAGAGAAAGCGCAAAATAGATACCTCAAAATGTCGATGAGATGTCCTTAGGGGTGAAAAAAGGACCAGAAATCAAAACAGTTTTAGGACATTAGCTGATTGGTCTCCGCTTTCTCGACTTATAAAAGGACTAGAACTCTCAATTTCCAATCGAACAAGCACCCTCCAAAGTTTCTAAGACCACAAAGAGGAGGCTGGAGATGAAAAAAGCAGAGCACTCCTACCATTCTGGTAATTTTGCTGTTTAATGTTACTTTTAATTTCATAATAGCGGTTTAGACCAAAAACATTCCCAGAAATCAAGAGGAATTATGTATCAATTTCCGACTCCACTCTCCTTCCTTAGAATTAATTCTGTATTTATTGAAAGGTTCAATGAGAGTTAGGATGTTTTGACGTAAAAATGCACCCTTTGAGACATCTGAGCCTCTCTCTATCTACAAAACAATCACAAATCACGCATATAGGGTTCACCTTCTCCTAATACCTCGCTCGTTATGCTGAAGTATTTTTAGTAATTTCCAATATTTGTTCTACGGCCTTTGTGATTCAGGGGTCATTCTTAAGGAATTGGGACAAAATTTAAGCTTTAGTTTAAAGAATGAGGTGTTGACGAGGGGGAGACATATACATAATAAAAATAAACGAAATAGAAGTTCGTTACGTAAGTTAATTCGTAAGTAGTATATATTTTTTTGTAATAAAAACGTTCGTAAAAAATTAAAAGTTGTTCAATTTTCGAGAAAGAGGAGAAACCTCCCTCAAAATTCCAGGATTCTTATGAAAATCCCACCATTAGAACCAACATATCAGAGAACCCTACTGTAGAGGGTTCAAGCTCTCATCAACAAATGTTTGAAATTGTGCATTTTTTGCCAAAGAATGATCATGGATGTACGTTGTTTTTGTTTGTTTGTTTTTGGTTGTTTTTTTTTTCAGGAAGGATGGTATCGAAACTAGGGTCCTAGAAGATTGGGAGAGAGTTCCTTCGAACAAAAGTTAAGAGTTTAAGTGTCCTTTCAAGTGACCAAACAGAATAGATGGCAACTAGCCACCTTCCCATGCTCCTTTTTTCCCCAAAGACATCAGCCTCTTTGGCTCATCATAATTCAAAGGTCCAATAAATATCTCTCTAGGGATTATATGGCCAAACACAACCCCTAGGGAAAGGGCTTTAAGTTTTGGAATTTGTCCATTGTGCATATATAGTATCTGTTCTTGGAAAAAAATACAGACATTTTTCTCGGGGGAGGCATTTCCTGGGGGAGAATTTAAAGGGTGGGGGAAATTTTCTGGTCGAAATTTCCCTGAATTCATATAGTTTTCTTTTTGTCTTTCTTTCTCTTCGAACAAACAACTTTAAATATGGAGAGAATGTTACGGGAGAATTTTTCGGGGGAAATTTTCAGCGGGGATCAAATTGTCTGGCAGGATTTTTCCGTGGAAAAAATGGGTAGTGTTCATAAAAGTGCTACAGGGCGACAGCACCCTTAGTTTCTGGTGTTGGTTTTATTGCTTCATTTGGAAAAAGTGACTTGCTTCATAATACAGTGATTTACTATTAAGGAGGGATGATAGGTCATTGTGTAGAGGGGAAGGGGAGTGCGCCTAAAGGAGGAAGTTTTTTAATATTCCCAAGAGAAAATGCTTCGAAAATGGTCACCATCCCTGAAAAAAGAGCCCATTCAATTATTTATCGATAGTGGGGGGGGGGCTGAGATATCAAAATCTAACTCAGGGGTTAACGTAAGGCAGCATTTTGTAGGCGAATATTTTAAATTTGTTAAAACAGGCGCTTTAAGAATAAAGATTGCCTTACAGAAGCATCATCAACTATTTGAGGCACCACGAAATCGCATAGTGCAACGTCAATTATTATTATTATTTTTTTTAATTGTTTTTTTTTTTTTTTTTTTTTTTTTTTTTTTTTTTGAATTATTTTACTTGAACCTTTAGGTAATGCAGCAAGTGAGCTCTTATGCCGCAATGCAGTCTCCGGGGCCTTCGCCACTATCTCCAGCCTCTGTTACTTTGATTGTAGGGACTTCATCGCAAAGTCCAATGTCACACACTCCCATTCATCCATCTTCGACTCAACGTTCTCAGCACAAATACATGACCAGATTTCACACAAATATCCTCCAGTTGTGATTCCAAATAGTGTTGGTTCACCAGTGCTGGTTGTACTAAACAAACTGAAAATGCCAAATGTCAGAAGGTAAATGTCAATACAATGAATGGTCATGTACCTCAGTCACAAATTTTGACAACAGTGAATTAACCTCCTTTTGAATAAGTGCTCTCTTAGCCTTCTTCAGTTGAATGTAGTTCTAAAATATCTGTGAGTGGTGAAGTGAATAAGGAAAATAAAGTTGAAGAAGTTCAGAAACCTGTTGTGCCAAGTACTTGTGAGCAAATCCCAATTTTAAATGTCACAAAAACACCTGATAAAGGGCCTCGAGAAAAAGAAAGAAAAAAAAAAAACTTCAAAAGGACAATGGATGACATTTAAATTGTCAAAGGTGTTTTTCTATAGGGTGTCGGCTTGTGAGATGCTTCAAACAGGCTAAATTGGCTACTTAGGTCTACTTTTGCAGTATTAGCAGAGTTTTTAACTAGTTTTCTTATTCATTTAAATTGTCAAAGGTGTTTTCTATAGGATGTTGGCTTGTGAGATGTTTCAAACAGGCTAAATTGGATACTTAGGTCTACTTTTGCAGTATTAACAGAGTCTCTAATAAGTTTTCTTCTTCATTTAAATTCTCAAAGGTGTTTTCTATAGGGTGTTGGCTTGTGAGATGTTTCAAACAGGCTAAATTGGCTACTTAGGTCTACTTTTGCAGTATCAGCAGAATTTCTAATAAGTTTTCTTATTCATTTAAATTATCAAAGGTGTTTTTTATAAGGTGTTGGCTTGTGAGATGTTTCAGACAGGCTAAATTGGCTACTTAGGTCTACTTTTGTAGTACCAGCAGAATTTCTAATTCTGCACATACACTTCAAGTAAGAAAAATACTTATCTCTATAGTCAGAATTGCATCCTGAATCCAAAGTTATTGTGCATTTGCATCAGAAAGGAAATTAATATTCACCATATACAGACCTAGCCTATACCAATTCAGGGTATATATTTGCACGTAAGTGAGTATATGTGTATGTATGTGTATATGTGTGTATGTGTATGTGTATGTGTGTATGTATATGTATGTATATGTATGTGTATATATATATATATATATATATATATATATATATATATATATATATATATATATATGTATATATGTAAGCCCTATAGATAGGTAGAGTAGCTCCATAGGAGACTTAGGCCAAGTAGGACCTTGTCCCAGTGGGGCCCATAATAGAAACTGGGAAACCCTCCCCTGGGGGTCATAATTTCAGGTGGAGGAGGAAGAAGGCCCCTCAAATGTACACTCAGCAGGGCCAACTGCCGTGTTCACGCGTCAGATGAGTTACAAACCTTCTCCCAGTAATGGGTTAAATTGCATGGTGAAGCAGAACACCATCGTGGGAGGATCCTCTATAGGAGGACAACTACGGCAGGGCGTAAGATCCAGATTTATGGACAACGGCCTCTGTAAAGGGCTGCCTCGACCCTTTCGGGGTACCTGCAAGACTGGGAAACTTGCGGTCAATTTTTCCCACTTGAGGAGTGGCGCCCCTCGAGGAAATTATAGCCTAGTAAACAACAGAGCACTCGTACGGGATTCTGATTATTGGATAATTTTCTGGGCTTGGTTTGTTTTGATGGGCGTTTTCGGGCTGAAAAACCTCTTCCTAGCTAATTTATCTACTATGGGCTGCCTCCCCGTAGTAGCATAATATTTGTAGGCATGAATATATAATGAGTCGGAGGTAATAGGCTTGGGACTGTCTGTGCAGGATTTCGACTCTTGTTGATAGAAGAGCATCGCCAAGTGCTGAAAACCATGTTGTGACCAAGATGGGCCCAGGATTGCACAAAGCCTCCAACTTACTGGAGGTCCCAGGGACTTCTTGCTGTCCGGTTCTAAGCCGGCTTAAGCGCTTCGGTGTAGACTTTAGAAGATATGTTGGTCCCCATCCTGCACTGGTATCCGGATCACTGCTTTTCTTGAGGCCAAAATAATTTCAAAGATTTAAAGAACATGAAAATTGGAACTTGGAATGTTACGACGTTAAAAAATGACTATCGCATCGACATTTTGACTGACGAATTCAGACGGTTTGAACTGGATTTATTAGGAGTTTCAGAAACTCATATCCCAGGGGTAGGAAGCATGAAATTAGGTGACATAGAATTTGTTTACTCAGGAAGGAAGGATGGGGTACATAGACAGGGAGTAGGGCTCATGATGAATAAGGAAGCTGCTAAGTCTTGTTTAGGCTGGGAAGGTATTAATAATAGAATACTAATTGCTCATTTTATGACTAAAAAGTTTAGGGTATCAGTTATAGTAGTATATGCCCCCATTGAACCAACTGATGGAGATACTAGTGACTCAGATGAATTTTACTTACAGTTACAGGAGCAAATAGACAGGGTACCAGGTAGAAATATGGTGTTTTTGCTAGAAGATTTTAATGCCCAGGTTGGTAGAAATAGGGATAGATGGTATCCTAGCCTAGGTAATTTTGGTGTAGGAAAAAAAACAGTAATGGCTATAGGCTTTTGCAATTTTGTAGGTATAACAACCTAGTTATAACCAATACGGTGTTTGGTCACAAAATGGCCCATAAGTTGACATGGTATTCACGTGATGGTAAGACAGCAAACCTTATTGATTATGTTATTGTAAACAGAAGACTAGCAGGATCAATACAAGATACTAGGGTGTATAGGAGTGCCGTTATTGATGTTAAAAGTAAAGATCACCATCTAGTAGTGTCTAAGGTTAATTTAAAGCTGAAATTTCGGAAGAGTAACTCCCTCCCGGGAAGTTATGATGTTGGTAGACTTCAGGATGAAAATTTGAGAAAAAAATTCCAGGAACAGTTGAGTACTAAACTTGAGGGTTTAAAATTTGACAATGTGGAAGATGGATGGAATAATTTCAGAAAAACAATTTGTGAAGTTGCTGATGGTGTCCTAGGGAAGAGTGCTAAGACAGCAACTAGGAATATTAGTGAAAAAGCTTTAGGTTTAATAGAGAGTAGAAGGGGTTTGTATAAGAATTATCTGAGCGATAGGTCGTATGAAAACAAAAGGAATGTAAAGAAAGTGGAGAAAGCATTAAAATATGAACTAAGGAGATGTGAAATGGAGGCGATGGATAAAATTGCTGAGGATCTGGAAGATGCGGCTAGACGGCATAATAGTAAAATATTATACTGGCATGTTAATAAATTGAAAGGGAGTAGCCGATCCGGACTAGTCCCAGTTAAAGATAGAAATGGGGTCACAATTAGTGATAAGGAAAAAGTTAAAGAAAGATGGGTGGAACATTTTGAGAATGTGCTAAACCGAGATACAGTTGCAGGAAAAGATATAGATGAAAATGAAAAAGTTTGTGATACCTTGGATGTGAAGGAAGATTTTGTTTAGTGAGGAAGAATTAGCGACAGTACTAGAAGGATTAAAAAAAAATAAGGCCCCAGGTGCTGATAGTATGATTAATGAGTTCCTTAAATATGGTGGCTCTGAGGTTAGGAATAAGCTACTGAAGATTATGAACATGATTTTTGAAAAAGGGGAAGTACCCAATGATTTTAGGAAAACCTTAATTAAACCACTGTATAAGAAAGGTGACAAGAGTGAATGTCGGAATTATCGAGGCATTAGTCTGGTCTCTGTAGGTAGCAAATTACTGAGTAATATGATACTTTTTAGACTGAGACATGCTGTAGACAAAGTTTTAAGGGAAGAACAATGCGGTTTTAGAAAAGGTAGAGGATGTGTCGACCATGTTTTCACTCTTAGGTTAATAATTGAGAAGTCCCTTCGTTGTCAAACACCTTTGGTCCTTAGTTTCATCGATTATGAGCAAGCTTTCGATTCTGTTGATAGAACAGGGTTAACAAAGGTCTTATCGTTATATGGTATACCAGAAAAATACATTAAAGTGATTTGCGCTATGTACGAGAATAATACTGCTGCGGTTAAGGTAGGAAATGAGGTTAGCAACTGGTTTTGTATTAAATCAGGAGTTAAGCAGGGTTGTGTTCTATCCCCCTTTATATGGATCATTTTGATGGACTTCGTCTTAAGGAGCACAGGAAAGGCAATTGGAGACCATGGAATCAAATGGGGAGGAAGAACGCTCCTGGACTTAGATTATGCTGATGATTTAAGCATATTAGATGAAAGTGTGAGCAAAATGAATGAATTTTTAGAGGTTTTACGAGTTCAGGGTGCTAAAATAGGCTTGAAAATTAATGTTAAGAAGACTAAGTCACTAAGGTTAGGAATAAGTGAAGATGAACAGGTGACCTTAGGTAACGAAAAGATTGATCTGGTTGGGAGCTTCAGTTACCTTGGTAGTATTATTAGTAAAGATGGTGGGAGCAGTGAAGATGTTAAAAGTAGAATAGCTAAAGCTCAGGGTGTTTTTTCACAGTTAAAAAAAGTTTGGAAGAATAGAAAGATAAGCCTACAAACCAAGATTAGAATATTGGAAGCTACAGTGATGACAGTGGTCAAATATGGCTCTGAAGCATGGACACTCCGAAAAGCAGATGAAAATTTACTAGATGTTTTCCAGAGAAATTGCCTACGGATTGTTCTGGGTACCCGGCTGACTGACCGTATTTCAAACAGTAGGTTGTACGAAAAGTGTGGTTCAATCCCGCTTTCTGGGGCTATAATGAAAGAAAGGTTGAGATGGCTAGGCCACGTTCTACGGATGAAGGATGACAGATTACCGAAGATTGTCCTTTTTGGCCAACCGTCTGGGGCTACACGGAAAGCAGGTCGTCCTTGTCTGGGTTGGGAGGATGTCATAAATAAGGATTTAAAGGAAATGGGAACTTCCTGGGAGGGTGTAAAGAGGGAGGCTTTAAATAGATTAGGTTGGAGGAGGAGCGTGCGTAGCTGTGTTGGCCTCAGGCGGCTTGGTGCTGCAGTGAGTTATTAGTAGTAGTAGTAGTAGAGTTTCAAGGTGGGTTCAAGGCGAAAATCCATAGCTGCCAGAAAAGACAATATTGATTTCCAAAATTCACAAACGTCAAGCGGGAATTGTTGGTTCTCTTTGTTTAATATTTATCTATATGGCCTCAATATGGATACAACTCGAGGAAGAAAATTGCACACAATGCTGATGTTTGGGCGTATCAATCGCTAAGATTTTACATCTAACAAAAAAAAACGCTTTTTTAAGAAAATCTTATTTTTTATTTTTAGATCAATGGTTAAGCTGCTCTTATCAGTGATCTAAGGACTTCGGCCTCTGCTGAGATCTTACATGTGTGACAGAAACAATTTTTTGAGAAAACTGAATTTTCTGGGTTTTTTTTTCTAAAATCAATGGTCAAGCTGCTCTTATTAGTGATCAAAGAACTTCGACCTCTGCTAAGATCTTACATTTGTGACAGAAGCTATTTTTGAGAAAACTTCATATTTGTTTTCAAAATCAATGGTCAAGCTGCTCTTATATGTGATCTCAGGACTTCGGCCTCTGCTAAGATCTTAATTTTTGTGACAGAAACGATTTTTTGAGAAAACTTCATTTTTTTTTCAATATCAATGGTTAAGCTGCTCTTATCAGTGATCTAAGGACTTCGGCCTCTGCTAAGAACTTACATTTGTGACAGAAACGATTTTTTGAGAAAACTTCTTTTTTTTCAAAATCAATCGTCAAGCTGTTCTTATCAGTGATCTAAGGACTTCGGCCTCTGCTAAGATCTTACATTTGAGACAGAAACTATTTTTGAGAAAACTTCATATTTTTTGAAAATCAATGGTCAAGCTGCTCTTACAAGTGATCTCAGGATTTCGGCCTCTGCTAAGATATTACATTTGTGACAGAAACGATTTTTTGAGAAAACTTCATTTTTTTTAATTAATAGTCAAGCTGCTCTTATTAGTGATCAAAGGACTTTGGCCTCTACTAAGATCTTACATCTGTGACAGAAATGATTTTTTGAAAAAACTTCATTTTTTTTTCGAAATCAATGGCCAAGCTGCTCTTATCAGTGATCTAAGGACTTCGACGAAAATATCATCCAAGTCTTCTGTTCAGTGTCCTGGACAAAAGATTGACAAAAGATGACCAGCATTGGACAAAAGAAATTTAAGCCTTTTTGGAAAGATTAAAACTTTTTGAAAGACTTGACCCTAAACAAAGACGTTCAAAGGAGGGAGGGTGACCCGGGCAGCTGTCCCGTATGCCATGTCTAGGGGGCTGTGGATCACTCAATTTTTCACTTTGATTTGGCTTTTTGCTTATATTTCAATCGGAAAGGGGGGGGGGGGGGGGGGTTGTAACTAATTTTTCCCCGGGCTACCACCAACAACTCTGGATCTAAGCTCTTGGCACTTTGATCAAGTAAAAAAAAAAAAAAAAAAAAAAAAAAAAAAAAAAAAAAAAAAAAAAAAAAAAAAAAAAAAAAAAAAAAAAAAAAAAAAAAAAAAAAAATGAGCAGAATGATGTAAAATCAGTGAAGTAAGATTTTAGCAGCAAAAAAAAGTTTAAATGCAAGCACTAATCTGGTGAGGAATAAGTGAATTTTTTTGTAACACTGGTTTATGAGAAACTAATCAAGGTATTTGAGAGAATTCTATGAGCTCAAGTTTCTTTGGAACGTATGAAAGGTGGTTAAAAAAAAATAGATTCTAAGGCGATATCCATTAAAAAGGGGATGTCTTGGGCAAGAAAGTTTGGCTGGGTGTCCAACCCCCCCCCCCCCCCCAGAGTCGGTTTCAGGGGGACAGAGGGGGCACTGTCCCTGGGCGCAGAAATTTTAGGACGCAAAATTTCATATAAATAATCTAACAGTTATAATCATGTTGCAATTAAAAAATGGTGCTTTTATTAGAATAAAATAGAGTGTGCAGTTAATAAATGAAAATAATTAATAAATTACAAATTAATCAATAAAATTAAACTAAAAAATTATTAAATAATAATAATAAAATGATCAAATTAATATAATTTAATAATTTATAAAATTAATCCAAAAATTATTAAAAATTATTTAAAAGTAAATTATTAATTGATTAATCAATGGAAAACAGTTTTGTTAACAAATGAAAATTTGGCCTGAAAAATTTGTGGGATTCAGTGGGCTCTAATCAATATTTTGCCCAGGACACAAGAGATACCCGAATCACCACTACCCCCTCTCTTCAAAGCTAAGTTATAACAAAAATTAGTGATTAAGTTTTGAGCCAGACCTGCATTGTCTCATAATGAGATATTCGAGTTTGTTTCTCTTCCATAGTTTCTTCTTCATCCGAAGGAGGTTTAATTAGCAAACGACAGTTGAATATACGTGACCTCGTTGAACTTGGTAAGTCAGAACACCAGCCTAAAATCAAGAAATATTTGAATATATACAAGATCAAAATTGAGACTTAAATTTGATCACATCACTTTTTTCAATAAATAAAATTAATATAACTTTAATAGAGCTTTATTTAAATAAATACAACTAATTTATGTATAACTTTAAATGATATAAATATTCATATTAATAATACTTTAATAAGTTTACCTTAATAAATACGAATATAATAAATATATCTTCCTATATCCCCAAAACTCTTTGACTAGAGAAGAGACTAGCTTTGACTACGAAGAGGATTACGAATCTGATGACGTATCGCTTTTTAGTTTGCAAAGTAGTTATTAAATACATAGACACGTCCACGTACAAGATAAACATATATGTGGAGAAGCGCGAGCACACAACATTATACCGAAGAAACACTTCCCAAGAAAATCTAAGACAGGAATAAAATGAAATTTTTGTAGAAATTTGTTAGCATATCAGAAACCAATCTGACGAAGTCCATTCTTTTCAACATTAAGAGATATCAATCAATTAAGCCACTAGTATATTCTTTAAAAATAGTTAATATTAAAAATGTCAGACTTTTCCCCTCCAAATATTACATTTTTTTAGACTAACTAGAACGTCTTAACTGAAAAGCACTTATAATACTTATCTGCTCTCATGCAACAAATCCTGAATTCAGCTAGACAATTGGCGCAGTAACATCAAAAGCAACAATGAATCTTCTTTTGAATTTTCTTTTGTTCTTGCATTAAGGACCTTGTAAAACTGATCCCTGGACGATTTGTGATTGAATTTATGGTCAGAAGTGCTGTTCCAATCATGTCCTAGCGTCAGCTTATTCATATTGCCAAACTGTTCCTAGTCTCCTTTGAAATGACGGAAGACTCGGAATTTTTTTAACTTGGGTGTTACTGATAACAATATATTATATTGCTATTGCTGATGACAAATTATGGCAGCACTATGCCGCGAGGCCAACACAGCCGCATTTGGGTTTCCTCTACCACACTTTGTTCAGACCTTCACATACAACCACTACCCCACCCCGCCAAGTTCGAGTTTTGTTGAAATTTTTCTTTTTGCGTCTCGACAACCGCTCCAGAACAGCTGCCAAAAACCACAATTTGTAATTACTTATCATACTTAATTTCTATTGCAAGACCTAGCTATCTTGGCTTTTCCTTCATTTTGTAGTTCAAATTAGGACGGAACCACGTTTTTCATAGACCATATTGTTTGATTTGAGAACAATGAAACGATCCAAATCTATCATTAGATAATTCCAATAAAAAACATCTAGCACATCGTTCTCACGTTGCAAAACAAACTTTAAAAAACAAACCAAAAATTTGTTTATATGCATTTTTTTTAAGTTTTTACGAGTCGGATAAATCTTTCGGGAGAAGGGGGGTTAAACCCTCTAACCCCTACCCTGGGTGCAGCCTTCGAGTTAGGAATTTCCTCTTCTTGCGTAACACTAACTACCAAACCCATTTTTGACCCCCGGGATCTCAAAATATACAAAATTCATTCATTTCTTTAGATTTTGACCTAGGACACTCATATAAATGGCATAATATAAATTTAGTAGAGATTTGCCTTTCCACTTAATACCATGTTCTCTCATAGCCTTTGCTTTGATCTTTAGGGCAATTAAAAAAAAAAAGTTTTTTTGTAACTGAGAGTAAGGAGCGATATTAAAACTTAAAACGAACAGAAATTATTCTGTATTATGAAAAGGACTGTTGTTCCCTCCTCAACACCTCGCTCTTTGCGCTAAAGTTTGACTTTGTCACAATTCTACTTTTTAAAACAATAAAAGCTTTAGCGTAAAGAGCGAGGTGTTGAGGAGGGGACAGTCCCTTTCAAATACAGGATAATTTCTGTTCGTTTTAAGTTTTAATGTGGCTCCTTACTTTTAGCAAAAAAAAAATTTGTTTTTTATTTAACTTCTGAACGTTTTTCAACTATTATAGGTTCGAATTTGGCTCAACGTACATGAAAAATTAACACAAAATTTGCATATTAGTTTTAGCGGAATTATTCTGGATATGAAGGGTTTCCCCCTCCTCAATATGCAAAAGCTGTTACAACTTTTAAATAAGCTTCCTATTCTAATTGAAGTGTTTCCATTTTAGTAAACAGTCAAACTTTAGCGTACGGAGTAAGGTATTCGGGAGGGGGCAACCTTTCATATAGGGCATAATTTCTGTTCGTTTTTCAAATAATACCGGAAAATTTGGATCACTCTTTATGAATTATACCCCTCTCCTCACGGAAAACTCATCGGTAGAAATTTCATCCAACGTAAAGTACACCCCCCCCATCAAATTCCCTCCAGACAGTTCCATCTTCACTTAAGACCCCCCCCCTCCCTGCAAAATTGCTTAAAATTCTCCTTATCGTTCTTTCATTTGAATAAGACTTTTAATCTCTAACCAGTTTCTCGATCACTCCAGAAATGGAGTGAAAATTATTTCCCAGAAAACAAAACACAGAAAAAAGCCCCTGGATAATTCCCGCGGAACATCCCTACATGAAAAGTTTGACGAAGAGAATGCACGATAATTAAAAAGAATTTTGTATAATAATTCTGTCAAAACCTCCAGTGTAATGTTTCCCTGGAATATTTACTCCCCAGAAATTTCCCTCACCAAGAAAAATTCTCATCATATAAATCCACCCCAAGCACAACACCACACCCCCACACCCCAAAAAAACGGCCGTATACTTCCCAATAACAAAATATCAGTAAACAATGGGTCAAGTTCGCAACTTGCATCCCTTCCCTCCGGGGACTTTAGGGGATCATTTTACACCTAAAGACATAGTTATTAGATTTTTCGACTTTGTTGAGCAAAAGGAAGGGCCTAGTTGCCCTCATATTTTTTGGTCACTTAAAAAGGGCAGAACTTTTAATTTTCGTTCAAATTAGCCCTCTCGCTATATTCTAGAATCACTGGATCGATACGATCACCCCTAGGAAGAAGAAGAAGAAAGAAACTTGCACCCGTGATGTTTATTCCGGCAAAATATACAAAATTCTAGCAGAGAAATAGAAAGCAGAGAAGAGATTTATTAGTATTACTCAAGTAGTAAGAAAAGTATGGGCAAACATCAGCAGACATTTTTATAATCATCATTTGTTGAACTATCAGAGCATTAGTGGCCCTTCATCCCTATATGATCCATAAACGAGGACAGTTGCAATTAATAGCTACCTGGAAGTTGGTCCTATATGCTGTCAACCAATGCAGTTAAGACTTCATCAGGGTTACCACCCCTACTGATTTATCACTATTCTTTAGTTATTTTGTTCTGACTCATAGTTTTTAGTAATTAAAAAAACACACACTTATGGGATTTATCGCTTTGGCTAGAAAGCAAGCAGGTTATAATTTTTAGCGAATTCTGCCAGCACCCCGAAATCCTAACTCATCCCCAGTGTCAGGGCGCTTTTTATTCAAATTGTTACTTGTAATTTTTATTTTGTAATTTTTATTGAAATTAATTTATTTTTTAATATTATTTATTATTATTTTGATTATTTTGGTTATTTGATTATATATATATATATATATATATATATATATATATATATATATATATATATATATATATATATATATATATATATATATATACAGTGTGATTTTAAGTCATCGCAAGGCTGTACTCATCAAAAAGATAAGACAAGAATCTTACGCTCAGGAGAAGTTTGGATTCATCATTGTCAAACCTGTGAATGCCTAGGAAGTTTTTAAAATAAACTATATATATATATATATATATATATATATATATATATATATATATATATATATATATATATATATATATATATATATATATATATATATATATATATATATATATATATATGATTATTGATTATATTATTATTAAATATTATTATATTTTTTTAATGAATTTATTTTTAGCAAAAATTGTACATTTTTTTTGTAAGAAGCTGAAGTGATTTTTCGCTTTTATTAATAATTTTTTGTTAGAATCACTAATAGCCAGGGGTGTCGTTTCGGGGAGGGGGGGGTAGTTGCCCCTAATAATTTGTAGAAAAACAATTATATTGCCCATACCCTTGACTATCTGGAAAAGGACCCCTCTTATCCCCCCCTAATGGAAATGCTGCAACTACTCCCTTACTAATAGCAGGAAAGTTCAAAAAAGCGGACAAAATGGTGTCCTGAATAACACCTATCTCCTTACGGAAGACGCACAAGGATATTTTTTTCCTCTAAATCTTAAATGTAGTTGAAAAATGTAATTGAAAATCCTAAAAGTATGTAGTTGAAACCCTAAAAGTAGTTGAAATATGTCTTTTCAACTATTTTCAAGAAGAAAGAAAGTAAAATATAGTTTTGGTGATTTTTTTCTTATTTAGTGATTTTTCCTCAAGAGGTTAGTGGTTTAATTTTTGACCCGAAGGCAAACCTGAGCTTCAGATAAACACAGCCAACAAGAGAGTAAATCTTTAACCAACGTTATTTAAGATGAATGGCTTAAAAATTATACAGTTCTCTTTTGTTTTGATAAAAATCAAAAACCTTACAGCGGAGCCCGTATAGGGTAACGGGCTCGAGCCCACTCCCAGAATTTTTTCCCAATTTATAAAAAAGTAAAAAAAAAAAATGCATATAAACAAATTTTGATAGGTTTTCCTTTGCCTTCCGAACAAAAATAACCCCTAATCAAAAAAAAATCCTGGATACAGCCTTGCTTAAACCATATTCGGCAATCATTTTTGCCAAATTCTACGACATACTTCTAGTTTTGCTGGCCTAGTTAAATTATATTCGCACAGTAAATAAACTGATTATCCTCAGATTACAAACATTCGTTTAAAAATCAATCAAGTGTCATCTTTTGAGTCTAACATGCAAAATATCCGTTATCAATTAAATTTCTGACAACCTGTCTCTGAATTTTGCACCCATAAATTCATGAAAGTGCAAACCAATGACTCAAATTGAAAGATGCTTTAAAATTGGCATATGAAAATAGTTAATTGTCGTAAAGAAAAGTCAATTTAAATTCCAAGAGGGTGGAGATCCTGCTCAGAAATTGTTATACAGTATTGACACACAAGAAGTCGTGGGACTTTGGGAGGGAGCAGGGGTAAGCAACAGGGGCGACAATTCAATATAGAGGGACACGTGGGTCAAAATGTATTTTTTTAAACCTAGGGGTGGCAATTTTTTCCGTAAAAACACCGAAAAAAGGTATTTTTCAATGAAGAAATCAAGAAAAAGGTTCTTTCAATGAACGTACAAAAAAACATTTGCAGAATCTAGGGATCTCCTCCTAAAACAACACACCTAGTAAGCAGCCAGTACTCTTGAATCTAGATTTCGTAAGTTCTCTGGAGGATTCACAGGAACAACCTTAAGTGAGGGGGAAGGCTCAATCCTTTGCTGGGGTATTACAGGCTTCAAAGCACTTATGGCCTTGTAATTGACTTCTTTTTAGGGCAGATGATACTTCTTCGGGCGTAAGTGGGATTCGCAACCAAGCCCAGCAAAACTTCCATTCCCAGGCATAGATATCTAGCCATGCACTTTATTAGGCATGGAAGTTCAACCAGAAATGCATGTCACACACCACTCTTCAGCGTAGCTGATATAGTGTAAAAGAGGATTCCTGATAGTTCGAATTTGAAATCCTACACATAAAGTTTTAGACTCAATGTTTAGTTGCAACTTGTTGCAGTCAAGCACCAAATTTCACGCGTGAACAGGAAGTACCTGGACATTGATGTCTAGACAGACACGTGTGTAGACATCCAAATCTAACTAGAGACATATCTGAGCCACTCTTTAATCAAAATTCAACAGCGTACCTTTGCATTACGGGTTCGTCAGGTTTTCTGAGAAAAAGAATCGCTGAACCCTGTATTTAATTGTTCTATCTTCACATTTTTGAAGAAATTGCAAAAAAAAAAAAATTCTTCTTTTTAGGCTACCAAGTGATAAGGTCAGTTATTCTGATTAAAGCACTATCAATAAGACGTTGCACATCCAAGCCACCTGAGGCATACACAGCTGTACATGCCCCTCCTCCGTCCTAGTCTATCCAAAATTCGCTTTTTGCCCCTTTCCATGAAGTACCAGTTCCCTTTACGTTCTTTCTTATGATCTCTTATCACCCCATTCGGGGAGGCCCTGCTTTTCGTTTGGTCCAAGACAGATAGCCGAAAAATACAGTCTTTTGCAGCGTATTATCCTTCATCCGTAAAACGAGACATGGCCATCAAATCCTTTCTATGATTACAGTCGCAGAAAGAGGGATCAAGTCAGATTTTTCGCACAATTTATTGTTTGATACACGATAAGTCCAACGAGGAACTAAAATCATCCTTACACAATTCTTCTGAAAAATATTTGACATAACTGGAAAAGATCTATAAATAGGGACTAAATAAAAAAGCTTACCTAGGGATGTTGGTAAGAGAGATGATGAGAACCTAGCGTGATCTCCAACATGGATAATATTGTAGATAGATTTTCCAATTAGATCATCGGGGGTATATTGCAGGAACGAGGAAATGTTGTCAGATACGTATTCAACTTTTCCTTCTGTATTAACTACAAACAAGAATCCATCCAAAGCCTATAAAAAGAATACCATTGTTAACACTTAAAAAAATAGTATGCAACACCAATAAATCAAATTTAGATTGGAAAGAGCAAAGTGAAAAAAAAGAAAAAAAGGGTTGGTGCATTAATCAATCATTGATATATGGTTTAGAATAAACTGACTAAATTTTTTTTTCAAAAATGCTTGACAGAATAAATCATAATTAGCAGATGAACCTGGACATATTTTTTCACTTATTTCTAAATAAACTGTTTGCCAAGTGTCCTGGTTGTACGACAGCTTTATCTTTGACCTGCTATGTCTTTGCCCCCCCTCCTTACATTCTTGATGTATTTCTCTTTGAGCTGTGAAACATAGTTGTATATTCCTGCTAGTTATACTAAACGTTCATTTTAAGCCTGGAGGATTTTGAAGGCCAAGTCCCAAATAAATATTTTTTGAGAAATTCTAAGGCCAGGGTGCTGTCACTTGACGGTCTGTTTTTAGTTGTTTTTGACGCCATCCTTGTTGACTTTTGCACAAATAAATTATTTTTTCGTGTAATTCATCGGACATTTTTGATTTTTTTTTTTTGATTTTTTTTTTTTATGAGCAAGTGATTTCAATCAAATTACTAGTGTAGGGGTGAGAAAATTTGACCAGTTCCATGAATTCAAATGTATAAAAGCTTCGTTATATTATTTCTATTTCGTTATATTATTTCGTTTATATTAATATATTATTAATAGTTGTACTATTTGAATTGAAGATGATGATTAAAGTTTCGCTGACGAAACTTGGCTTTGATAGAAGCGAAAATTTAGGCAAAAGAGACTTCTTTGCCAACCCACTTTGTATTTGGGCTAATGAAATGCGGCTTTTAGCAACTAATTGTTTCCAGAATGAATAGAATTGAAGAAGTATAAAGTGTTGGAAGGAGCGTAGCCAGGAGGATTTTGCGACCCAAGTACCCCCCTTGAATTCCCAAATTTCCCTAAATTTTGGTCGCATCTTGCTGAAATTATCAGATAAAATCTATTATTTATTTATTTTATATTTAAAAATAATTAATATGATAAATTCATTGATTGATCATTAAACAAATAAGTTTATTCAATTAAATAAGGCTTAAATTATAAATTCATATTAAATCATTAAAATTTATCATAAATTATCAAAAAGAAAATTATGCATGCGGGCCAGCTTCTTAAGATGTTTTTTAGTCATTTTTATAAACTGGTCCACGTGTTTGTTTTTTGTCGGTTCTTAATCGTCGATGTTGCTTCTTCGCCGTTAAACCTATTTGGAAAAAAAGTGACGTATGGCAAAATGCAAGGAACATAATTTATGCTATACATTTGCACATTAGGAGAGGGGGTAAAGTAAAGTGAATCGCTTTTAGAAATGATATAAACAAGTATTTTAGGATTTTGTTGAGTTGCTTTCAAAATTTTATAGTGTTTCTGCTTGAGTAAGCCTAACTGTACACTAACAAAGAAGATTTGCCCAGAAAGTGATCGGTACCCTAGGTCCCAGAGGTGTAGTCTAAATACTCCATATTGATTTCATTTATTGACAAAAAAAAAAAGAAAAAAATCACAA